>NC_041393.1:177908566-177909255 GCF_002162155.2 Triticum dicoccoides | reverse complement strand
GAAAATGCATTCAATGTTTTCAAAATGGCCTTAAATAATGTTGGTTATATTTTGGCAAGGGTTTTGCACCAAACCCAAAAATAATGAACATTTTTGAGGAATATTTTGAGCACTGAATTTAAATCATTACTTTATTTGCATTTGGAACTATATTCATAACTTGTATAGAATATATTTCCAAACACCCTGAAACATTTTATAAGCTTTTGGAAAAGTCCATCTAGCAATATAAAATATTCAGAGGAGTTTTTGGCATTGTTTGAATTATTTTAAATTCAAAACAGTGGCAAAATAAATTAAATAAAACAAAACAGAGAGAAAAAAATAAAACAGAGCAGAAGACTTACCTGGCGCTTACCTGTCCAGCCCAGCCGGCCCAGCTCCCCCACCTGGCCGGCCCAGCCCACCTCCTCCCCCTTGTCATCTTCCTCCTCGCGCCAGTAGGCGCAGGCGCGTGGCAGGAGCGCGCGCGCATGCGCCCGAGCCACCTCCTGCTTGCCGCCCCGCCCTGGATCGGCTAAGGATGCCACGACACCCCCCCTGGAACCCCCTCGTCCGCTCCCTTGCCTCCCTGCTCTCTCCCTCTCACTCCCCTGCTCTTTTTCCCCTCATGGCCGAAGCCGCCATGGCCACTCCGCTGAGAAACACCGCGGCCAGCCACTCCCTCGCTCCCTCTCCGTGTTCCCGAG
>NC_041393.1:177876305-177908556 GCF_002162155.2 Triticum dicoccoides | reverse complement strand
CCTCATGGCCGAAGCCGCCATGGCCACTCCGATGAGCTACACCACGGCCACATCCACCCCCCCTCGCCCCCTCTCCGCAGGCCTGAGCTCCGCCCTGACCCCGCGGAGCTACCCACCGACGCACGCGATCAGAGGAGGCCGAAAACGACCGGAGCGTCGTCGTCCTTATCTCTGGTGCCCGGAGATCGCCGCCGTCAATTCGCCGGCGCATAAGCCTCCCCGAGCCCGCCGAGCTTCTCTTCCGACCCCATGTGAGCTCCTGCATCTTCCCTTATGCTCGCCCCCCCCTCTGTTTCTCTCCGCTGGCTCGATTCCGCCGGAGCCGAGAGCTCATCGCCGCCGGCCATGATGCCTCCGTCGTTTTAGCCACCACAGCCCGTGCCTGAGTGTGTCAACGCGTTCGGTGCCCTCCCAGGAGCACGCAGATCCCACCAGCTCCTCCTCCCGAGCACCCTAACGCCGAGCCCAAACTAACCCGAGCTCCGGCCGCCGCTGCCGAGCTCGCCGCCGTCAGCCCCGGCCGCCCCGCGACCTTCCGCTGCCTCCGCTGGATGCGCAGGAGCACGGGCTCCCTCCTGGTGCCCTCAGGGTGCCCAACCGCAGCCTGTAGCGCCGTCCCGAGCAACTCCGGCGAGGTCTCGCCGTCGCCGTGGTCGCCGGCGTCACTAGCTGACGTGGAGCATTAGGTTAGGTGCTAATCACTCAGTTAATTAAACCCTTGTGCATGACATGTGGGACCGCTGCTGTTAAAAACACGGGTTAAGTTAAATAACCCCCTGTTAGCTCTCTATCTCACTGACATGTGGGCCTCGATGTCAGTTTGACTTGCTGACGTGGCTTTTGACTGGCCCCACACGTCAGTGACTCATGCCAGCGGTGTGTCACTGACCAGTGGGCCCCACTGGTCAGGTTTGACCCGGACCAGCCCCTGTTGACTATGCTGAGGTCAGCATGACCTAATGCTGACGCAATAATTCCTTTCTGGAATTTAAATAAATCTAAAATGATTTATTAATTTCAGAAAATGCCTAAAACTTCAATAAATCATAGAAAATTAACCGTAACTCCAAATTAAATAATTTATATATGAAAAATTATCAGAAAAATTCAAGGAATCCATCTGTACTATTTTCATGCATGTTAGAACAACTTATAGGTGCTGTTTAGCACAAATCAATTAAATGGCATTTGAATAATCACATATGGAGTTTAAATTTGAATCTTGTATTCAAACCAACTTCATTTAATCTGTTGCTAGTTGCATTAGCTCAAAACACATTCATTTTGCCATGTCATGATCATGCATCATATTGTGCATTGCATTGATTGTGTTCCCTTCTGTGTTGCCGGTATTGTCCCCTCTCGATAGACGTGATACCGATGATGTGATCGTTGACACTGATGAAGACTCAATGTTATCTTCAGAAGTGCCAGGCAAGCAAAAACCCCTTGTTCATTCCGATAAAATCCCACTCTCTCGCTCCTGCTCTCTTTTACTGCATTAGGACAACAACGACATATTTGTTACTTGCTGCGGTAGCTGAACCCCTTTATCCTTTGCATGACCTGTCATTGCCACAGTAAATAGATGAAACCCACTAGCATGAGTAGGAGTTGTTTGAGCCCTGATGTGCCTACTCATTCATGCTTGTTTGTCATGCCTGCTACTGCTTAGAGTTGAGTCAGGTCTGATTCATCGGGGATGAATCAGAGGCGGGTGAACATGTCCTACTGTGTGTGAGCTAAGTGTGTGAACACGATTTGGTAAAAGGTGTCGGTGAGAGGCCATGTAGGAGTACATGGTGGGTTGTCTCATTGAAGCCGTCCTCAGGAACTGAGTTCTGTGTTTGTGATCCATGATTCAGCTACTACCATACATTGGGCCCTGAAATATGACCCCGCTCGACTTCTTATTCACCCTTGACCTCTGTCCAGGAGTTGCAAGTAGTTTCTGGTGTTTGTAGTATGCTGGAGGCCGTGGACAGCGCTGACCGTAGGGGTGGGCTGTGATGCGGTAGGCACGTGGCCGGGTATACCGGGCGCCCGTTTGGTGTCACGGAACCCTGTTCACATCGTTTGGGGCTGTAAGCGAAACTCCGGCCGGATCTCCTCATGGATGGAACCCGAATAGGCGATAAACCTGGACTAGAGACTTGAGTGTTTAGGTAGGTCGTGGTCTACACCCACGTCGGCTTTCGCTTGAAGTCTGCCGAGCACATGTCGTGTGCAGACGCTAAGTGGTGGAAACATGTATGAAGAAGTACACCCCTGCAGGGTTAACATCATCTATTCGAATAGCCGTGTCTGCGGTAAAGGACTTCTGGGTTGCTTATATCAGTTCATAGACAAGTGAAAATGGATACTCTAAAATACGCAAGATAAGCGTGAGTGCTATGGATGGCGTTCTCGTAGGGAGACGGGAGCGGATCCATAGTGGTGTATTGATATGGTGAATATGTGGACTCGTGTGCGCCACCTCAAAAGTGTCGCTTGCAGTCGTAGTTTAGGATAGCCACCGAGTCAAAGCTGGCTTGCTGTAGTTAAACCCCACCATCCCTTTGTTGATAATGATGCATATGTAGTTAGTTCTGATGTAAGTCTTGCTGGGTACATTTGTACTCACGTTTGCCTATTTTATGTTTTTGCAGAGAGACTTCGGTCTCACTAGTAGTTCCACGTGGACTTCGACGTTTAGCTTGTTACCTCAGCTACGATCTTGTGCCCCGGCAGGATCTGGTAGATAGTCAGGCTTCTCAGCCTTTTTCAGTTATAGATGTCTGTACCCAGACATGATAGCTTCTGCTTGTGCTTTGATTTGTATGCTCTGATTGTTGGGTCATGAGACCCATGTTTGTAATGTCTCGCTCCTCGGAGCCTATTGAATAAACTACTTGAGTCGTAGAGTCATTTTGTGATGCCATGTTGTATTGCACATATCGAGCATATTGTGTGTATGTTATTGAAATGCTTGGTATGTGTGGGATCTGACTATCTAGTTGTTTATCTTTAGTAGCCTCTCTTACCGGGAAATGTCTCCTAGTGTTTCCACCGAGCCATGGTAGCTTGCTACTGCTCCGGAACACTTAGGCTGGCCGGCATGTGTCCTTCTTCGTTCCTGTGTCTGTCCCTTCGGGGAAATGTCACGCGATGAATACCGGAGTCCTGTTAGCCCGCTACAGCCCGGTTCACCGGAGTCCTGCTAGCCCAGTGCTACAGCCTGGATTCACTCGCTGATGACCGACACGTTCGATGCTGGGTCATGGATGCCTGTCCCTGTAAGTTTGTGCCACTTTGGGTTTACGACTAGCCATGTCAGCCCGGGCTCCTTATCATATGGATGCTAGCGACACTGTCATATACGTGTGCCAAAAGACGCAAACGGTCCCAGGTAAAGGTAAGGCGACACCCATGGGAATACCGTGCGTGAGGCCGCAAAGTGATATGAAGTGTTACATGCTAGATCTATGTGGCATTGAGTCGGGGTCCTGACAGCGTTGGTAGTTCTGATGTAAGTCTTGCTGGGTACATTTGTACTCACGTTTGCCTATTTTATGTTTTTGCAGAGAGACTTCAGTCTCACTAGTAGTTCCACGTGGACTTCGACGTTTAGCTTGATACCTCAGCTACGATCTTGTGCCCTCGGCAGGATCTGATCGATAGTCAGGCTTCTCAGCCTTTTTCATTTATAGATGTCTGTACCCAGACATGATAGCTTCCGCTTGTGCTTTGATTTGTATGCTCTGATTGTTGGGTCATGAGACCCATGTTTGTAATGTCTCGCTCCTCGGAGCCTATTGAATAAACTACTTGAGTCGTAGAGTCATTTTGTGATGCCATGTTGTATTGCACATATCGAGCATATTGTGTGTATGTTATTGAAATGCTTGGTATGTGTGGGATCTGACTATCTAGTTGTTTATCTTTAGTAGCCTCTCTTACCGGGAAATGTCTCCTAGTGTTTCCACCGAGCCATGGTAGCTTACTACTGCTCCGGAACACTTAGGCTGGCCGGCATGTGTCCTTCTTCGTTCCTGTGTCTGTCCCTTCGGGGAAATGTCACGCGATGAATACCGGAGTCCTGTTAGCCCGCTACAGCCCGGTTCACCGGAGTCCTGCTAGCCCAGTGCTACAGCCTGGATTCACTCGCTGATGACCGACACGTTCGATGCTGGGTCATGGATGCCTGTCCCTGTAAGTTTGTGCCACTTTGGGTTTACGACTAGCCATGTCAGCCCGGGCTCCTTATCATATGGATGCTAGCGACACTGTCATATATGTGTGCCAAAAGGCGCAAACGGTCCCGGGTAAAGGTAAGGCGACACCCGTGGGAATACCGTGCGTGAGGCCGCAAAGTGATATGAAGTGTTACATGCTAGATCTATGTGGCATTGAGTCGGGGTCCTGACAGACGGCTCTCCATCCCTCACCCCAATGGTGCGGCTACCTCGAAGCTGGTGCCACCAGAGACATCTCCATGGCGGCTCCCCCAGTGCGAGGCTCCCTCGGCGGCGTCCATACCAGTCGGATCTGCTGCTACTGCTCTGGCTCTCGCTCACTCGTGCTGCTGCTACTGCAGCTCCATCTGTTGCTCGGTTGCGCTGCTACTCTGCTCTTCTCCTCGCTCATGCTGCTGCTCTGCTCTTGCTCGCACTCATGCTGCTGATGCTGGTACACGGGTTGTTGCAGCCACACAAGTTGCTGCTCTGGCTCTAGTTCGCGCTGCTCCTCCAGGCCTTGTTGCTCCGGCTGCTATCTGCTACCTTGTTCCTTGTTGATCGCCTGCTGATTTAGATCACAGTTTCTCTACTACTAGTGCTTGAGCGGCCTAAACTACATGTGAAGTGCCTCTCTGCTACCAGTGCGTTCAGTTTCGATAGTAACATTCATATTCCACAGTAAATTTCAGTTTCAACAGTTAAGTTCAGAGTCCACAGTTTTTACCTCATCTATTGTAGTCAGGTGTTTTTTGGTGATGTAAATTTTACATCTATCACTTTTTGGCAATGTCTTTTACATCTTCTATTAAAGATGCTATTAGAATCCTACTTGATATTAATGATGTATGTCTTGTACTGCTTCAGCCTCGACGTCTTACGGCTCGCCGGAGCTGCTCCAACAACAGAACCATCCATCACAATAGAGCAGTGCCCTGGACACCATCTACAAATGCCTCAGATCTTCCTCCACGCCTCCGGCAGCCACCTCTGCCGCAACTTCTTCAACGACCAACCCAATGATGCTGAGGTCGACACGGCTACGCCAAAGAGGTTCTACACTTGTCACATCACTTATTACTCTACATTCATGTTGATCCATTAGGGCTACTTTGGTTCAAAGGAAAAAGTGAAGGAAAAACATAGCAATAGGAAATTTTCCTATGGCACTCTACTATTCAATTATTCATGCATTTCGTTGAAAGGAATGGAGCAAAACATCCACCTGGACCTACTTTTCAAAATCATATGCATGAAAACAAGACTAAGTGCAGTAGTGGCAGAATAACATTCTAATTGTACACACTTTCATATGGTTTCATTCTAATTTGGCCATATTTCTTTGCATTCCTATGCTCTTCCAATTCCTATGAACCAAACACCCAAGTTGACAGAAATCATGTATTTACAGATGCTCCATTTCCCACGTGCATTCCTATCCTATTCAAGTGTTTTTCCTATCCCTGCGTTTTTAGAATCCTGCAAGCCAAAGGAGCCCTTACAGAATTACTTCAGTTATAGATAGGTGTCGAAGAAAACTTTATGTGGTTTGTCCTGCTCCTGTCGCGACATCGTCCACCTCACCTGAGTTGCTCCATCAACAGAAGCATCCACCATACCAGACATCACGACTCCTGACTGTATTTTGCTGCCTCAGATCTCCTACCCTGCCGTCGGCATCCACCACAACTACATCGCCATCATCGACTCAGCAGATGAACCTGAGGAGTACACTGGTCCACAAGAGAGGTCGCACTCTTTTTCTTCTGCTTATGTAATGCATTGCTTAATTTTACCTGCTACTTTATCGTCTTGTTCACCTCTTAGACTCCAAGTGAGATCCAAATTAATGTTCAAACTTGAGTTTTAAAATTACTTGTGGGGCACATACCGAGGCAGCAATGAATAGTATCTCTGTCTATTATCTAGATCACCTAGGGTATGCATATGTTGTTCATCTTGGGTGCTAAACAAATAGTAAAGCAATCATCATCTGTCTTTTTATTAAATTAAAGCTATCATCAGCCTACTATCATTATTTTTGGATCCATCCATTGGTTGTTACCATCACTCTAGATTTTTGGATGCTCTCCTTACATAATCTCAATATATTTTTTCGTATGCATGTCAGATATTGTACACAATCATGTTGAACATGTAGAGAAAAAGAGAAGAGTTTTGTGCATCAATATAATGTCATGCAGACATTGCTCCATGGTGGGTTCAATGTCAAACGCTCCCCGCCCCCTCCAGATTGTAATCCAGAGGAAGATATATGTTCTGAGGCGGATTCAGATGCAGCTAATCGCTCCTATTTACCCCTCGAGGTGTTTGCTCTAGCTTAGCATGATGATGTTGGTCATATCATGCATATGTTGCCTTGTAGTGCCTACTTTCCGACTTTTGACATCATATATGTCATCTGGTCAGTTTTAACATGTTCTGTGATGCCACTTGTTTAGTTTATATATCATATATGAGGATTATGCAATGGCATCTCTTTTAGCCAGCAATAATATATATGAAATATGCACTGCCATCCTGTTTAACCAGGCATCATATATTTGAATGATATCTTGCCAATCATTTTCTTGATTACATTTCCATTTGTCGACAGTGTTTGTACATTCAACTACTCTTCCTGTGAATCAGCCATTTGAGTGGGTGATGAAAAAATCTGGAGTGAAAACAAGGTCTTCAGAGCAGACAATGCTACCTATCGAAGCAGATCTCTTGCTGGGTCCCGATAGCTCCTCATAGATGGATTCAGAGACAGATGACCAGTCCTATTCCCCCACCGAGCTGTATGCTCTAACTTGGCATGGTTATACTGCTCGTATCATGCATATGGTGTCTTGCATTGCATAGTTTAGACATCATATACAAAATATTCAACACCATGTTCTTAGTTCAGACATCATATATGTGAATGCCCTCTGCTTAGTATATAAATCGCATATGTGAATTAAATCATGTGATCTTGATTACTTAGATAACATGTATGTGAATTATGTAATGCGAACCTATTTACTAAACACATCATATAATTATCTCATGCCATCATGTATAATTAGTTATCATATCTTCTGATTATGTCATGCTATGCTATCCAGTTTAGATAGACATCATATATGTGAAATTATGTCATGCTATCCTTTTTTGTTAAACAATATACATTTGAACTATTTCATGCCCTCTTTTTTCCACACTATCTATTGCATCTGTCTCTCTTACAAAGTCTGCACATTCAACTATGTTTCCTATTTATCAGCCATTTGAATTGGAGTGGGTGATGACAGTATCTAGCGAAGTAAAAACACGATCTTCAAATAAAATAGTGCTACCTCTAGGTGGAGATAGCACTCTGGTTGTATGTGCATGAGAACCAGCCCTACCACACATAACCCAAACTCTCGAAGATTGTACTCCTACTGTGATGGACAGAGAACCAACTTCACCCAATCTAACCCCAACCCCAGCAGATAGTAAACCAGTTCCTGTTGACACAACACCATCTCCACCATAGAGCTCCCAAACAAGAGCAATTAGTAAGGCAGCTCCAGTGCCCAAAGCGCTAGTAGTACCACGGCGAACCCCAACTCCACCAGTTAGTACACCTATTCCTGTGGAGGAAGCACAACCAGCCATTCATAGTTTAGCATCTATCGCATTTGATGTTGTTAAATTCTATGTGTGTATCTTCCCATCATGGAAATATTATACTTAAGATGAAGGAAAATGTCAGTTGCAGGTGTTCGTCTAGTAGTTATGTGTAAGTAATGTTATTCATGGAAATTACTTTGCTTTGTCCCATACATTCTACCTCCATGATGGTTATAATACAGCCAATGCTCCCATTTTCTCTATAGAGAAGGACCGGTTTGGAAACTCAGGATGAGGTAACCTGTGCTAATACCTCTGCTATCTTCAAGAATGCTTGGTGGCAGTATCAGAATTACCTGAAGAAAACGTACTTCACTAGACAAGAAACTCATCAAATTCCCTTCTGTTCTCCTAAGACACATTTACGGGGTGATGACTGGGAACGGCTTGTTCTGTACTGGTCCCGAACAAAGAATGCGGTAAGGTCTATGAGCTCATTTTTTTATTTTTAAGTAATATATGTCTGTGTCTTACTATACTCTGTTCGTGTAGAACAAGTTCTTAAACCTGAAGAACAACTATTCTCATTTAAGATTCCATTGCTATCGTGCATACTGATTTGCTCTGTATCACTGTATTCACTCATATAAACTTATTTTTAAATTGAAGGATTCAACAAAAACTCCAATGCCACAACAGGTATGTTTAAGCATGTTTCTTTAACAGGTTTGCTCTTATAAATAGCTCTGTTGATTTGAATTTCAATTGTGTATATAGTTGACTTCTCATATCATGCACATTACTAGCATCACAACAGAGCCAATAGTGTTGTTGTACATGTAGACCCGTGGTATGATACGTCTCCAACGTATATATAATTTTTGATTGTTCCATGCTATTATATTATCATTCTTGGATGTTTTAAAATCATTTTATAGACATTTTATATCATTTTTGTACCAACCTATCGGCATAGTGCCCAGTGCCAGTTACTGTTTTCTGCTTATTTTTTACATCGCAGGAAATCAATACCAAACAAAGTCCAAATGCAACGAAACTTTTTGTGGATTTTGTTTGGGACCAGAAGACATCCAGTGGGTCAAGGAAGTACCTGAGGGGATCTCCGAGGGGAGCACAACCCACCAGGGCGCACTTGGAGGCCCAGGCGCGCCCAGGTGGGTTGTGCCCACCTTGGTGGCCTCCCGCGCCGCCTCTTTGCACTGTAAATACCCCAATATTCTAGAAAGCCTAAGGGAGTCGACCAAAATCAATTCTAGCAGCCGCAAGTTCCAGAAACACCAGATCCAATCTAGACACCATCTCGGAGGGGTTCATCATGTCCATTGGTGCCTCTACGATGATGCGTGAGTAGTTCTTTGTAGATCTACAGGTCTGTGGTTTGTAGCTAGATGGCTTCCTCTCTCTCTCTCTCTCTCTCTCTTGATTATCAATACAATGGTCTCTTGGAGACCCATATGATGTAAGTCTTTTTGCGGTGTGTTTGTTCGGATCCGATGAACTTTGAGTTTATGATCAGATCTATGTTTTTATCCATGAAAGTTATTTGAGTCTTATTTGATCTCTTATATGCATGATTGATTATAGCCTCGTATTTCTTCTCCGATATTTGGGTTTTGTTTGGCCAACTTGATCTATTTATCTAGCAATGGGAAGAGGTGCTTTGTGATGGGTTTGATCTTAGGGTGCTTGATCCCAGTGATAGAAGGGGAAACGACATGTATTTATCGTTTCTATTAAGGATAACAAGATGGTGTCTATTTCAACGTAAATAGATCTTGTCTACATCATGTCATCGTTCTTATTGCATTACTCCATTTTTTCATGAACATAATACACTAGATGCATGCTGGATAGCGGTCGATGTGTGGAGTAATAGTAGTAGATGCAGGCAGGAGTTTGTCTACTAATCTTGGACGTGATGCCTATATAATGATCACTGCCTGGATATCATCATGATTATATGAAGTTCTATCAATTGCCCAACAGTAATTGTTTTCCCATTGTTTGCTATTTTTTTCGAGAGAAGCCACTAGTGAAACGTACGGCCCCGGGGTCTCTTATCATCATATTTGCCTTTGCAATCTATTTTCCTTTCCTTTTATTTTCAGTTATATTAAACCAAAAATACAAAATACCTTGCTGCACTTGATTTATTTCACTGTCTATTTATCCTATCTATCACAACTTTATCACGTCTTCTCGCCAATTCGAGGCACCGTTACCCGAAAGGGATTGAAAACCCCTTTAACGCGTCGGGTTGCGAGTATTTGTTATTTGTGTGCAGGGGCTGTTTACATTGTGTTGCTTGGTTCTCCTACTGGTTCGATAACCTTGGTATCATCACTGAGGGAAATACCTACCGTTGTTGTGTTGCATCATCCCTTCCTCTTTGGGGAAATACCAACATAGTTTAAGCAGGCATCATGGTACCCATCTGAAATCTTGTTCTGTCGTGTAGTTTCCCGCGCATTGTATTCTTTTAGTGCTGCTTTATCTTGAACTAATATGATTTGAACCTTGTCTCTATTTTGATTTGCCAAGACAATGCAGTGACTATAGGACATAGATATATGTTTCTTTGATGCTTTTATTATGTACTAGTTGGCAATAGAAGACTTGGTAGTTGGATCCTATCCACCTTACTAATGAACTAGTTCACCGAAATGAGTTTCATATACTACATGCTAAACCTGTTATGTGTTTGCTTGTTTCTTGTTTTAGAATGCTTAAAGAATATTGGGAAGAGTACCTTATTAAGCAATGGTAAAGTAATGCAGATAAGGTTCAGGATAGTCAGACATCCTTCTGGTCTCCATCAAAGCCGATAAAACACCTAAGGAAGACTATCTTGAAGACAGTGAGACAATCCCAAAGAAATGCCTTGGTTTAGTGTTCGAGTTACTGGCCACTACTGCTGGCACAAGCTATTCGAACTCACTGTCTGAATCAGTTCGGTTTCTTGAGTCTCAACTACAAGCTGAAAGACATCGATCAGTTGTGCTGCAATAAGAAGCCGAAGGACTACGAAAGTCCCTGGAGAATTCAGATGCATACTTTCTGGTTCAACAACAAGCATTGGATGATTTTAGCGCCAAACGGGAGAATGCTAATAAGCTTGTTAAGCTTATTGCCAGCATGGTGGATACCCAGGATAACATTTCTTGAGATCTTCTGAAGTTTTTTCAGTTATGGACTTGTTTTGCTTCCGCGTTTATTTGCACTGGTGGCCAATTTAGAAGGCCAGTGTATGTAAGATGCTGCTTTGTTCCCTATATTTGCACTACTAGCGAACTTTGATGCCAAGTGGATGTAATATGTGTAATAGCCGTAATAGCCTAGCGTTAGTTGCTTGCTTATTTATTTCCTTATTATCTTGTTTAGTTGTTTGCTTGTAGTCACTGTAGTTGTTTTTTGTGTTTTTCTAGTGGCCACAATAACCTATTCTTATAACTAGGCCACAATAACCATGGCAACATACGGACCGTTGTAACCATGGTCCTACTACCTGCTATAGTGACCATGGGCCTTCTATGGGCTGTAGGATCCATGGGCCTTCTATGCTTCGTATAATGAATGGGCCTTCTACGGGCCGCATAATCGTTTGGCCAACCATGGGCCGTACTATTCGTGGACCAATAACGGTCCGCAAAATGGTCGTAAACGGGCTAAAGTGGAAATCATCTGTTTATGGCCCGACCATAATGGGCCATTAATAGGCCCTATTTGATGACGCTATGAAATCTGCCCAACGGGTTAATGGGCCACAAACGGGCCGACTGTAACCACGGGCTGAATTTGGCCCACAAGCGGAATAGGCCAGTAACGGACCGTAAGTAACCGAATTCTGGAAATGAGCCCAAGAATAAATGGTCCCATAGAAGGCCAAAAGTCAACACGAGCTGGAAACGGCCAACGCAATAATGGGTCGTTAATGGGTATAAAGCGATACACTGTTTATTACGGGCCAGTTTCACCTCGGGCCTTTAATGGGCCCATAGTTACAAAGGGCCTTGTATGGGCCGAAAGATGTCATGGGCCATACATGGGCGAGAAGTTACAATGGCTTGGAATCATATTGGACAGCCCATATTACGCTACTGGTCCTACTTCGGATAGGCCATAACGGGACGTGAGTTAGCGGGCTGAAATGGGCTATCTGCGAACAAGCCATTAACAGGCTTTCCGTGGGATGACCGCTACCATGTTACCAAGTCAAATGGGCCGGCCTTTTCACCGGAATGGGCCTCCTTGTGTTGTGCCACGTGTTTACGCATTATATTCGCCTCCGATCCAATGAGTGGATGACATATGTCCCAACGGTGAGCTGACACGTGGTTCCTCTGGCCATTGAGAGTTTTACACGTGGAAAATCCCCATTGGTATGGGCTATTAACGGGTTATCAAATCCAAACCCAAACCTAATAGCTTAACGGCGACCCATTATGGTGGATGCCACGTGTCAGTTACCCTTGACAAAAGCACTTCCATGACACGCCACTTATAGTCATGGAAGTGGACACTTCCGTGATGATAATTTTGGTATTGTCATGGAACACTTCTATGATAGCACATGTATGGCTATCTCGATTCTGTCATAAAATCTTCATGGATGTACATGCACGACAGAAAACGTGACCTATTGTGACAAACATGTATCATCACGGAAGTGGTTTTTTTTAGTGTGTGCACTATCACCGGGAGGTGTGCGAGTAGCTGTGTGAAATGACGGTAGGCATGCCAGCAGTCCCTTGCACAGGCTCACCGGGAGGCCAGCCAGCCCTTTGACCATCGCCCACCTCACTCCCACTGCTCCATATTAATGGCGCACCCGAGCCACTAGTCATTATAGGCGGCCGCACCCCAAATTCTCGCTACACAAACAATCCTCTCTCTCTCCACGTGCATCCTTGATGATGTTCTCACTCGTCACCATCATCAGTGTATGAGGATGCCGTCAAAGCGCACCACCGGAGGGAGTGGCGACGCCGGGGCTGCTGAAGCACCTGAGCATGGCATGAAGCTGGAGCCAGAGGTTGTCGTCACCGACGACGAGGTCTCGCGGGGGAAGAAGCGTGATCTTAATGTCATTGACATCGTCGTGCTTCCCCAGCCGGAGCCGGAGGTCCACAGCGACTCCGGTGAGGACTCCGTCAACCACTCTGGTGACAACTCCGACGAAGATGAAGAACCGGTTAGTCATCTATACCCATATATGTGGCAAATATATCCTAGGTTTTCTCTGGTTAGCCTTGCCTCCCTCTTTTTTGGAATACAAATCCTATGTTATGTTCTCCCAATCCATGAATATGAGTAAGATTCCTTAGATCCGTGTAGTGTATTGATTGTTTGAATGGTACAGATGATAAGTGATTAATTGTTTCATTTGTACAAATGACTTATGTAAATAATCCGATTAGGGTTAGTGTTCGTGCTTATAATTCCAAACCAAATCTTGACAATTGATTTTGAATGTCCTACATATATGTTTGTGCCAATTTTTCAAGATTGGTATTGTCGGATTAAGGGTTCCGCAAACCCTTGAAAGGTTCGAACTCTGGGGTGCGTGCAGAAATCTCAACCTACCCAGCTTGCCTACTCGCGATTCTCCTAAGCCTAGCGCAACGAGCCCGAAGAGACACAGAGACACATCAGTTTATCCTGGTTCGGGCCACCTTGCGGTTTAATACCCTACTCTAGCATTTTGGTGGATTGCCTCAAAGGGCTGAGGATGAACTAGTACAGTGGATGAAGTGTCCTCAGGAGGTGAGGTGTTCTTGAGCTCAAGAGAGCTCGTGAGATGGTCGGGTGAGAATGGATCCCCCTTCTATGGTGGTGGCTAAGTCCTATTTATAGTGGCCTTGGTCCTCTTCCCAAATGTAGGCGGGAAGGGATCCCACAATGGCCGGATTTGAAAGGGGACAAGTAGTACAGCTCATCCTGACAAAAGTAGTCTTCGCCTGCGAAAAGCCCCTGGTCGTGACGCTGTGGTGGGCTCGGTGTTGACCTCCGTCCTGCCGTCCTAGTGGCCTTAGTCTTATAGCACAGGAATGGAAACATTTGGTTGATTCCTCGGGACTCCGCGCCTGTGGCTTGCCTCCCTTTCACCAAATAGGAAACTAGCGCTCCGCACCCGCTGGCGCCCGCTTGGCCTTGGTCGTCATGGCTCACGTCAGCTAAGCCTCGTGAGGTGCACCTTGCATAGAACTCTCCACCCCTTGGGAGCCAGCCTGAAGAGGTTGATCCCCTCGGGGGTCTTGGCATCATTCGCCTCGCGAGGGTCTTGAGCTGTTGATGTAGAATCTGGGTCGTACTAGGCCATCGATGGAGCCACGTGGTGGGCTGCAGGCAGGCGAGTCTGATAGTAGCCCCCGGGCCCAAGGCGCGCTCGAACTTGGCTTTCAGGCGAAGCCAAAGGGCAAGTGCGGAGCACTGCGGGCCCTAACCGCCTGCGGCCTTGATGACGCGTGGCGGCTGATGGGATGTGGGCGTCTCCACTTCCCCATGCTGCCTCAGCAACTATTCGACTTAACGGAACGATGCGGCATGCAGAAGATCATCATGGCGTGAGGTCGTGGAGGCTGGCAGTTGGCCTTCCTTGGCTATAAATGTGGGGAGGGACAGAGCCCCTCGCCCATCTCTCCTTTGTCTTCCTGCCGCCCGCTTCTTCTCCTTTTTCATCTTGCTTCCATGGCATCGCCGAGGAGCTTTTCAGCGGCCGAGAGGGGAAAGCTTCCAAGGAGGGACGAGCCTCCCCGCCTCCTAAGAGAGGCCACAGCCATCCCCGCAAGTATCCCGCGGCCCCTCTGGCAGCCCCTAGGGGGCGCGGGCGTGCACCCCCCAGAGCCGGCCCTTCTCTTGGTGCCCGAGATGGCACACCTTCTCGCGGCGGGGGCCACCGGCTTCAGAGCAACCCCCATGACGAGCGGAGGTCCGCCGTGATCGTGCGCCCGCCTCGGCCGAGCTCTTCGCTGGACGTGCTCCCTGAATTTGTGGTGTGGTTAGAGAGCCCGGCAGGCACCTCGCTCCGGCTTCCGCATTTCTTCTCCGACAAGCTTCCATCCTCAGGGCTCGATGGTCTCTGGCTGCAGGCCAATGGCTGCTGCAGCAGAGCTTCGTGGGTCCTGACCCGCGGCTGGCAGACGTTCGCCCGCACGCGAGGCGTCAGTGGAAGGTGCATCCTCCACATAAAGTACGACGGTCTGGCGACCCTCTACGTGAAGGTGTTCAGGGAGGACGGCCGCCGTGTGGGGTGCTGCCCGGAGGATGGCAGTAATGACGAGGGTGGCGAAGGTGAGCTTGGCCTTGGTGGCGCGCGCTCCTCTTCTCGCGACGACAGCTCTTCCTCGGATGAGAGCTCGAGCAGTGGTGGCTACGACCGGCCCCCATGTTGTCGCGCTTGGGGCGAGGATGTCAGTGGTTCATCCCGCCACAGCGCTCCAGTGAAGCTGGAGAGGAGCCCGGCGTGAGTCTGGGGGCCTCCGAACTTGGACTCAAGTCCAGCCGCAGCCCCAGGTCACCTATGGGGGAACTGGTGGAGCGCCGGGCCACCTTGAGGCACTTCTTGAGGATGCGACGCTGGTGCCGGGTTCGTACGCCCTCGGGTCTTCTTTGTTTAGCCTTTCATTTCTCCTGTAATTCGAAAAAAAAGGTGGTGTACCCCGCGGGGGCATGTAATGAACTATGGCAGTTATTCCCTTTATGCTATGCTTGCTATCTTGATGTTGTGTTGTAATGTTTACGCTCTGAGTAAGCCAGGGTAGGAAAACTTAGCCTGATATGTGCGCAGTAGCTTTCTACCTCGTGAAGACCTGGCTCCAGGTACTCAATGAGGCCCCCTTCCTGGGGACCTCAATGTCACAGACCTCGAGAGACACCTTGGGGTCTCAGGAGCTGCCGCGGAACTGCTGCAGGGCTGCTTTAAACGAAAAGAAAAACCGACAAGCACCTCACTCCTCCTTATGTGAGCCCCTGCCATAGATTAGCTCTAACTTAATGCACTGCATCGCGTTGCCCGGGGGCATGGATATGAGGGGTTTTGATGCATGTGAGCTTGATCGAGGGCTCCTTGCGAGGACAAGGCCGAAGCACTAGGGCAGCAGGGTTTGGCGCGGTGTGCGCGCGAGAGAGTAGGCCCAAGGCGCACACACCTGCCTAGCCCCCACGCATGAGGCACGGGAGAGAGAGTGACGGGCAACTGCCACCTCTCTCATGTCCTCAGGCCAAAAACAACCGAGCGGGGGTAGAAGAAATTAACTCAGTGAACCAAAACACGAAAGTACCAAATCCATTGAAATATTACTAAAGACTGCAAGAAACTTCGGAAAGCAAATGAACAGCCGTGTCCGGCACCTAGTCTAGTCTTCTCACCAGCGAGGAGCTAAGTGTTGCCACTAAGACGTGGGAGGGAGCCCCCATGAGGCCCCCGGGCGACTCTCAAGAGGCTCCGGGGCGTGTACAGCCCCACTCATTATTACGTGAGAGTGTCACGAGCGGAGACCTTCACAAGCCGGAGCCTTGCTTCACAGGCCGGAGCCTTTCTTCAGGGGTAGAACTTCCGGGGGTGCTGGATGTTCCAGGCGTTCTGGATGGGGACCATGTCTTGTGTCTCCAGGCATGCGGCGCCAGGCCTGGAGACACGGGCAATCCTAAACGGGCCCTCACACATGGGAGTAGGGTTGGGCATATAAACCGATGACCAAAGTACCGACCCGAATTAACCGGCACCGAACCCGAATGCAACGAAACTGAATCGTTCGGTCGTATGTTTGGTCAGCCAATCTGGGAAACCGAAATTCCATCGGTCAATTCGGGTGTATGTATAGACTAACCAAACACACCGAAGTACCAAAGAAATGGTCAACTCCCGAGAAATCTGCGTAGCCCACGGCCCACGGCCCAACTACTCAACCTTGATAGAGCGATGAAAGCATTCCCCAATCTCTGCCGCACTAAAAAAATCCCTACCGCACTCGCATCGGCAGCACCTGGAGTCTTCGATCCACGACCGCACCCAGCCATTGCCCGCTGGTCTCTTGATCGCCTCAATCAGCTACCCCCTGCCTTTGACTTCTGTCCATCCCCATGGCCGGCAGTGGCGGATCTTCACTTCCACCTCTCATCCTTGTCCTTCTGCTATCCATCACAGGGGGACGGCAGTAGTGCTGCTGCTTGTGGAGACGGAAGACAAGTAATTGACCGGCAAGGCGGCGAGCCCGCGACCATCTCTTCCACCTACTGAGCGTCCGAGCGCAGATCCGAGCTACAAGTCTTGGTATGTGACGGGAGTGAGAGCGGAGCTGGGAGTTGCACGGATCTGAGGATCTGATTTGAGTTCAGGGGTAGAAAGGGATGCGGTGGTGGACTTAGCTAATGAATTGCAGCTCGTAATTAACCTGTATTTTTGCCACAGTTGATCTTTCTCGTTGTCATATTTCCTGGATCTTTGCCTCAGTTTTATTTTCTTCAGTTGTTCGGTCTCAACTGAGACCCGAACCAAAGCATCGGTGCCCCGATCTCTCGGTTAGTGTTTTTATAGGTAACCAAACGGTCAGGAAAATCTAGAAACTGAAATTCTATAAAACTCGAAGCACCGAACCGATCAGTTCGGGGGAACCAAACGCCCAGCCCTACATGGGAGAGAGCTTGTGCAGCCCTTCCCTGGAGAGCACCCGCCTCAGGACGAGATCGCCCACCTATAACATCCTGGAGCGGATGCAAGGCAGTGATACCCCCGCAGCGCCTGCTGGTACCTTGCCACCCGGAGCGAGGCTTAACGGAGGCATTCCTCCCCCAGCATGAGATCCATCCCCCGCGTGGCGTCCTGACGCGCCTCGTCGAACTCCAGGACCCGCATGGAGTGATGCCTGACCTCGTGTGGGAGAACTGGCTCTGCTCCGTAGACGAGGAATAATGGTGTCTCTCCCGTTGGCTTGGTCACGGTGGTGCGGATGAACCACAGCACGGACTATAGCTCGTCGAGCCAGCCCCTGCCGTAGGCCTCGAGCTTTTTCTTGAAGGTTCTTGTCTTGAGGCCCCTCCGGACTTCTGCAATGGCCCGCTTGGCCTGGCCGTTGCTCTGAGGGTGCACCACTGAGGCATAGCATATCTGCGTTCCAAGGTTAGCACAGTATGTTTTGAAAAGGTTGCTAGTGAACTGGGAGCCACTGTCGGTGATGATGCGGTTAGGAACCCCAAACCGGCTTACGATGCCCTTGATGAACTTTACGGCCGATCCAGCTGGGATGGTGCGCACGGCTTCTACCTCTGCCGACTTGGTGAAATTGTTGATGGCGACGTAGAGATATCGGTATCCCCCTGGCGCTCGAGGGAACGGCCCCAAGATGTCTAGCCCCCAGACCACGAATTGCCATGTAAGCAGGATTGTTTGGAGGCTCTACGCAGGCTGGTGAATTTGCTAGGCATGGAACTGGCATGCTTCACATGAACTGCCACCTCTCTCATGTCCTCAGGCCAAAAACAACCGAGCGGGGGGGAGAAGAAATTAACTCAGTGAACCAAAACACGAAAGTACCAAATCCATTGAAATATTACTAAAGACTGCAAGAAACTTCTGAAAGCAAATGAACAGCCGCGTCCAGCACCTAGTCTAGTCTTCTCACCAGCGAGGAGCTAAGTGTTGCCACTAAGACGTGGGAGGGAGCCCCCATGAGGCCCCCGGGTGACTCTTAGGAGACTCCGGGGCGTGTATAGCCCCACTCATTATTACGTGAGAGTGTCACGAGCGAAGACCTTCACAAGCCGGAGCCTTGCTTCACAGGCCGGAGCCTTTCTTCAGGGGTAGAACTTCCGGGGGTGCTGGATGTTCTAGGCGTTCTGGATGGGGACCATGTCCTGTGTCTCCAGGTGCGCGGCGCCAGGCCTGGAGACACAGGCAATCCTAAACGGGCCCTCACACATGGGAGTAGCATTGGGCATATAAACCGATGACCGAAGTACCGACCCGAATTAACCGGGACCGAACCCGAATGCAACGAAACTGAATCCTTCGGTCGTATGTTCGGTCAGCCAATCTGGGAAACCGAAATTCCATCGGTCAATTCGGGTGTATGTATAGACTAACCAAACACACCGAAGTACCAAAGAAATGGTCAACTCCGGAGAAATCTGCATAGCCCATGGCCCACGGCCCAACTACTCAACCTTGATAGAGCGATGAAAGCATTCCCCAATCTCTGCCGCACTAAAAAAATCCCTGCCGTACTCACATCGGCAGCACCTGGAGTCTTCGATCCATGACCGCACCTAGCCGCCGCCCGCTGGTATCTCGATCGCCTCAGTCTAGCTACCCCCTGCCTTTGACTTCTGTCCATCCCCATGGCTGGCAGTGGCGGATCTTCACTTCCACCTCTCATCCTTGTCCTTCTGCTATCCATCACAGGGAGACGGCAGCAGTGCTGCTGCTTGTGGAGACGGAAGACAAGTAATTGACCGGCAAGGCGGTGAGCCGACGACCATCTCTTCCACCTACCGAGCGTCCGAGCGCAGATCCGAGCTACAAGTCTTGGTATGTGACGGGAGTGAGAGGGGAGCTGGGAGTTGCACGGATCTGAGGATTTGATTTGAGTTCAGGGGTAGAAAGGGATGCGGTGGTGGACTTAGCTAATGAATTGCAGCTCGTATTTAACTTGTATTTTTGCCACAGTTGATCTTTCTCGTTGTCATATTTCCTGGATCTTTGCCTTAGTTTTATTTTCTTCAGTTTTTCGGTCTCAACCGAGACCCGAACCGAAGCATCAGTGCCCCGATCTCTCGGTTAGTGTTTTTATAGGTAACCAAACGGTCAGGAAAATCTAGAAACTGAAATTCTATAAAACTCGAAGCACCGAACTGATCGGTTCAGTGGAACCGAACGCCTAGCCCTACATGGGAGAGAGCTTGTCCAGCCCTTCCCTGGAGAGCACCCGCCTCAGGACGAGATCGCCCACCTCTAACGTCCTGGAGCGGATGCTACGGTAGTGATAACCCCGCAGCGCGTGCTGGTACCTTGCCACCCGGAGCGAGGCTTGACGGCGGCATTCCTCCCCCAGCATGAGATCCATCCCCCGCGTGGCGTCCTGACGCGCCTCTTCGAACTCCAGGACCCGCATGGAGTGATGCCTGACCTCGTGTGGGAGAAGTGGCTCTGCTCCGTAGACGAGGAAGAATGGTGTCTCTCCCGTTGGCTTGGCACGGTGGTGCAGATGGACCACAGCACAGACTATAGCTCGTCGAGCCAGCCCCTGCCGTAGGCCTCGAGCTTTTTCTTGAAGGTTCTTGTCTTGAGGCCCCTCAGGACTTCTGCACTGGCCCGCTTGGCCTGGCCGTTGCTCTGGGGGTGCACCACTGAGGCATAGCATATATGTGTTCCAAGGTTAGCACAGTATGTTTTGAAAAGGTTGCTAGTGAACTGGGAGCCACTGTCGGTGATGATGCGGTTAGGAACCCCAAACCGGCTTACGATGCCCTTGATGAACTTTACGGCCGATCCAGCTAGGATGGTGCGCACGGATTCTACCTCTACCGACTTGGTGAATTTGTCGATGGCGACGTAGAGATATCAGTAGCCCCCTGGCACTCGAGGGAACGGCCCCAAGATGTCTAGCCCCCAGACTGCGAATGGCCATGTAAGCGGGATTGTTTGGAGGCTCTGCGCAGGCTGGTGAATTTGCTAGGCATGGAACTGGCATGCTTCACATGAACGCACCAGCTCTATGGCATCGTTGAGCGCGGTGGGCCAGTAGAAGCCGCTGTGAAACGCCTTGCCCACCAGAGTGCGTGACGAGGAATGATGCCTGTAGTCCCCACCATGTATGTCCGCTAGTAGCTCAAGTCCCTGCTCTGTGGAGATGCATCGCAACGAAATGTCATTGGGCCTCTTGCAATATTAATCACAATCTTGGATGTAGTACGCGGTGGCTTGATGAGCTACGTGCTCGACATCCTCCTCCTTCTTTGGCAAGGTCCCCTGAAGTTGGTACGCCTTGAACTCTTCAGTCCAGCACCCTCCTGAGGCTCGAGCGCCAGCAACAGGCGGGCCCCTGTGGGATGCCCGCATGCTGGGGCGCCAGTCACAGGCGCCTGAGGCAGGTCCTCCTGAGGCGGTGTTAGAGCTGCAGTGGGGGAGCCGCGGATGGCTTGAAGAGTCGCTCCTCAAACACCCCTGGTTCCTGGGGGAACCTTCAGGATGCCGTCTTGGCGATATCGTCTGCCTCCTTGTTCGTCCCTCGTGGCACGTGTTGCAGTTCCAAGCCCAAGAACTGCTTCTCCATCTTCCGTACCTCTTCTAAGTATGCCTCCATGTGCTTGTCCTGGGGTGTGTACTCCTTGTTGGAGAAGTTGACGAGGAGCTGAGAATTGCCCTTGATGGTGAGGAGCTTCACCCCCAGCGCCACCGCGACCCTGAGACCGGCGAGCAAGCCCTCGAATTCCACGATGTTGTTGGAGACCTTCTCGCCTTGCTGGAAGCAAAGTTGTACTGCATAGCAGAGCTTGTCCTTGGTGGGTGAGATGAGGACAGCCCCTGCTCCTGCGCCTTGTCGTGCGAATGCTCCGTCAAAGTACATGATCCACCCGTCTGGTTCCTCGTCCCCAGGTAAGAGGGAGCGGTCCTCGCTAACCCCATGGTCTGGGAGGTCAGTCCACTCGGCCATGAAGTCAGCGAGGGCCGCACCCTTGATGACCCTGGTGGTGCTGAACTCGAGATGGAATGCCTGAAGCTCGATGTTCCATTCTGCAACTCGCCCGGCAGCATTCGGGCTCTGGAGCACCCTCTCCAGTGGGTATGCCGAAACGACTTTGATAGGGTGGCCTTGGAAGTAGTGGCGCGGCTTTCGGGAGGTGACAAGGAGCGCGAGCAAGAGTTTCTGAGCCATGGGGTATCATGCACGTGCCTCCCTCAGCACCGTGCTGACGAAGTAGACAAGGTGCTCGACGAGGGGAGAGGCATCAGTGGAGTCTTGTTCTTCTTGAGGGTGCAGGTCTTTGGTGGCTTCGCGAGGTCTGTCCTCAGGAGCCCCCCCCCAGTTGTGGGGTCGATCGCAGCCTTGGGAGGGACATCGGCCACTGGGTTGGCCGAGGCCCCAGGCGTGTTGTCCTGAGGGTGTTGCGCCTTGCTTGGTGGTTGAGCGTCCTGCCGAGGGTCCTTGGATGGGCGCTCCCTCCTTCGCGCCACTAGGGCGGCGCTGGCTGAGTGAGGGGTGGCTGCCAAATAGAGCACTAAGGGCTCAAGAGGGCGTGGCGCCACCATCACTAGCGGGCTAGTCAGGTAGCTCTTGAGGTCTTGAAAGGTTGCGTCTGCCTCTGGGGTCCACTCGAACGGCTCCTTCCTTTTCATCAGCTTGAAGAATGGGAGGGCGCACTCCCCCAGCTTGGAGATGAAGCGCCCAAGCGAGGTTACGCAGCCCGCCAGCTTCTGCATCTCCTTCAGGGTCTGCAGGGGGCTCATGTATTCTATTGCCTTGACCTTCTCCGGATTGGCCTCGATCCCTCTATGCGATACCAGGAAGCCCAGTAGCTTGCTAGAGGGAACCCCGAATACAGACTTCTCGGGATTGAGCTGAAGATCCACCTTGCGCAAGCTGGCAAACGTCTCCTCCAGATCTGCTATCAAGGTCCTGGCCTCCCGAGACTTAACCACTATGTCATCAACATAGGCCTCTGCGTTTCTCTCAAGCTTTGAGCCCACCGCGATATGCATCAGCCGCTAGAAGGTAGCCCTAGGATTGTGCAGCCCGAAGGGCATGCAGGTGTAGCATTACACCCCGCAGGGGGTCAGGAACGCCGTCTTCTCCACATCTTGCACGACCATTTTGATCTAGTGGTAGCCCGAGAAGGCGTCCAAGAAGCACAACAGGCCGCACTCGGCAGTGGAGTCCACGATCTGGTCAATCCGAGGAAGTGGGAAGGGATCTTGCGGGCAGGCCTTGTTGAGGTTGGTGAAGTCAACACACATGCGCTCCTTCCCTCCTTTCTTGGGGACGATGACGGGGTTCATAAGCCACTCCAGATATCGTACTTCCATGATGACCCCTATGGCTTGCAGCTTGCAGGTTTCTTGGACGATGAAGGCCTGCTTCTAAGTGGACTGACGATGAGCCTTCTGCTTCACTGGTCGCACATTTGGGCATACCTTCAGGTGGTGCTCGATTATTCCCCTCAGGACCCCAGCCAGGTCTTTGGGCTCCCAAGGGAATACATCCTTGTTGGCACGCAAGAAGTTGACCAACACTTTCTCTTGCTCCCGAGGGAGGCCAACCCCTATGGTGAAGGTGGCGCTGGTTGTTCCCTCCTCACTGACCAGCACTTGCTTCGTCTCGGCCCGGTCTTAGGAGAACAATTGCTTCTTCTTGGCTGGTGCCGCTTTCGGGGCCTTAGGACCCCCCCCCCCCTTCTCATCAGGCAGTGTGGATGCCGCTGACCTGAAGGCGAGCTTGAGGGCCTGCAGCACGTCTTTGGTGTCCCCTGCCACCGTGAGGACACCGTTGCTGCTAGGCATCTTCATGAGGTTGTATGCTGGGTGAGTCGCCGCCATGAACTTGGCCAAGGCCGGGTACCCGAGGATGGCGTTGTATGGCAGGTCGATCCTGGCGATGTCGAAGTCGATGAGCTCGGTGCGGTAGTTGTCACGGGTCCCGAAGGTGACAGGGGCGGATCTGCCCAAGGGGGCTGGTGGAGCCACCGCCGACCCCGAAGAAGGGCTTGGTGGGGCCTAGCCGGCCGGGGGGCACGTGCAGCAGGCCGAATGTCTCCATAGAGAGCATGTTGAGGCCGGCTCCACCGTCGATGAGCGTCTTGGTGACCGCCACATTGCAGATGGTGGGGGGTGCAAAACATCGGGAGCGCGCCTGCTCCCATCATCGCGGCCGGATGATCCTCGGGGCCAAAGGTGAGGTCAGCCTTGGGCGTCGTCCAGCCCAGGGGAACCCCGGGCCCGCCTGGGCGGCACTTACTTGTCGGTAGAACTGCTTGATGTGGCGGTCGGAGGGTGGTGCCTGCGAGCCACCTAGGAGAGCTGCGACGACAGGAGGCGCCGGCGCTGCGAAGCGTGTGATGAAGAGGCCGCGCAGCTCCTCCTAGGAGGCTACGAAGGACTCCGGCAGGTTGAGCAACTAGGAACGAGGTGCGCCTACAAGGGCCATGGGGAACTAGTAGGCCTTCACCTTGTCATCTCCATCGGCCGCCCAGACTGCTTCTTCGTATGCATGGAGGAAAGCGGACAGATCCGTCGCGCCGTCGTAGCGTGGCAGCATCTCCGGTCTGAACTTGGGTGGCCACTCCACCCGCCGCAGGGAGAGGGTGAAACAGCGCAGCCCCGGCGCTCCTTCGAAGGCACGCGCCGTCCAAGTTGATGGAGAAGCACCCGCCATTGAAGCCGACGGCGCGATCTGGCATACAGGGCAGAAGATCTTCGACGCACCCCTACCTGGCATGCCAAACGTTGGATTACGGGTTCCGCAAACCCTTGAAAGGTTCGAACTTTGGGGTGCGTGTGGAAATCTCAACCTACCCAGCCTGCCTACTCGCGATTCTCCTAAGCCTAGCATGACAAGCCCAAAGAGACAGAGAGACACAATAGTTTATCCTGGTTCAGGCCACCTTGTGGTGTAATACCCTACTCCAGCGTTTTGGTGGATTGCCTCGAAGGGCTGAGGATGAACTAGTACAGTGGATGAACTAGCCTCAGGAGGTGAGGTGTTCCTGAGCTCAAGAGAGCTGGTCAGATGGCCGGGTGAGAATGGATCCCCCTTCTATGGTGGTGGCTAAGTCCTATTTATAGTGGCCTTGGTCCTCTTCCCAAATGTAGGCGGGAAGGGATCCCACAATGGCCGGATTTGAAAGGGGACAAGTAGTATAGATTATCCTAACAAAAGTAGTCTTTGCCTACGAAAAGCCCCTGGTCGTGACGATGCGGTGGGCTCGGTGATGACCTCCGTCCTGCCGTCCTGGTGGCCTTGGTCTTGTAGCACGGGAATGGAAACCTTTGGATGATTCCTCGGGACTCCGCGCCTGTGGCTTGCCTCCCTTGCACTGAAGAGGAAACTGACGCTCTACGCCCGCTGGTGCCCGCCTGGCCTGGGTCGTCACAACTCATGTCGGCTGAGCCTTGTGACGTGCACCTTGCATAGAACTCTCCGCCCCTTGGGAGCCAGCCTGAAGAGGCCGATCCCCTCAGGGGTCTTGGCGTCGTCTGCCTCGCGAGGCTTGGCCCCTTGCGAGGGTCTTGAGATGTTGATGTACAAGCTGGGTCGTACCAGGCCGTCGATGGAGCCACGTGGTGGGCCACAGGCAGGCGAGTCTAGATACCCCCATATCTAGAACGCTGACAGGTATGTACATAGATGATTGTGCTAAAAAATCAAACCATAATATTTGGATATGTCTTAAAAATAGCCATAAAATCCTAATCCTACTTTACGGCATGTAAAATTGGTTTGATACCAAATTTTGGGAACCTTAGTACAACTTTGTACTAAACTTAGTACAAAGTTGAGACACTTATTTCAGATGGAGTATTCCATTGTTCATTGCCAATCTCACAAAAGGTTGCCAAGTGTTGGCAACTTTTTATTTTACCAAATGTTGGTAGCAAACCAGTCATACTTAATTTTGTTGCAGTAAGTTGTGTGCTCTCTATTTATGTATTTCTTTCATCAAGATCACTTGATGATTTAGGGTTTATGCTGTCACACGATATATTATGTTTCATGAACTTTGCCTGCTAAATTTGCATTATTATAAAATATACTCACGCCCCATTTTTTACTATATGTATAGGTGATAACTGATGATGTCGACGGCGAGGATGAAGATGGCCAAAGGAGGTACAAGAGGCAAAAGTTGAGGGAGCTTTATGCGGGAAATCATAACACACGTATTAGGATCTAGGATTGGGGCTTTGGATGCCCATTTTGCAACCAAAAGCTTCATGACCCATATGAAAGTGCTCTGGCGCATGCAAGAGGACGAGCCATTGACTCCTTCAGGCAGAAGTATTCTCATAGCGTAGCACACTCCGCGTACGCTGAGTACCTGGAGAAGCTTCACCGTTGTGCAGGCCTGCCGGCAGATGAGATGTGGGATTGAACTATATATGGCTATGTAGTTTCTTAATTATAACTGTGCTTGAGTATGCTTAATATCAGTTGAACTATATATGGTTGAACTATGCTTGTGTATGCTTATTATCTATGCCTGAGTATGCTTATATCTATGTTTACTTATGTCTACATGTGGGATATTGATGCAATCAGTTTGGTTGATGGTATTTTATGCATATTAGGGTGAATGTTTAGTGTGGGTAAAAATTTCATATTCAACCGACGAAGTAAATGTGGACCAACCCTGAAACTTGGTTATTTTTCTAGCTTTTTTTTAAATGGAAGTTAATCGCACACGGTTAGCTCTAGCAAACTGCTGCCTCTTAAACACTTCGTGGTACAGAAAACCCTCACCACCCAATTCAAAATGGAAAAAAGAAAACCCTCATCATCCTCACATCACAAAACCCTCACCCCACCCGCCTATCACCGCGACAACCACTTAGCTCGACGCATATCGCCATCGCCAGCTGTTAGCAAACCCCAATCGCATTTTGCCACTGCCTCTTGCCGCCACGTATTGCCATCGACTTTCTTTGTGCTGCTTGCCAGCGACCCATATCTGCCTAATTGAGGAATCCGCTGTATTAAGGATTTTTCTCATGGATTACCAGGTAACTAATTTACTGAAATATTCACTCATCTCTTATCCCTGTCGGTCTGCCCCCTTAAATTACCCGACCAAAATCGCTCTGAATTCATTTTTCTTCGAGCTGATTTGAGGGTTTTCTTTCATTCATAGAATGTACAGAAAAAGGACACATCAGGCCTTTGCAGCCTTGGCCAGACAGCCGTGGAGTTCCATCTTACCATACCAAATGACTTCAGGAGGCGCACAGTATGCTCAATCTCACTGTACCTTGGTTGGCACGGCCTACTTTCCTGAATATATACTATATATTGCTACATTTGGATAAAAGGTGCCACATGCAACATATATATCAAAGGGGATTTTTCTTCTTTCTATATTAGGCAAATTGATGATGTATTGTTCTTTCAATTACTCTCATATTTGCATGACATCATGGTTACACTATTTTTTTAATTAAAAAAATTGTCCTTTGTAATTACTCCCATATTTGCATGTTATCATATTCTTTAACAATCTTGCCATTTTCTGTAGTACATCCCTTGCTTTGCAACATCATATGTAGTACACAATCTTGCCCTTTACATAATTTAAGAGTGCATGGATGTCATATTGAACACAAACCATGGATATACAATCGATGCTTCTGTAAGTTTTATGTAGTGAAAGTTGGCACTAAAATTGCACCGCACATAAAAGAGCCTGGTAATGAGATATATGCTAACTTCCTCGATGATATCTTTTGTCCAGAGTTTGTTTGAAGTAAGTGTTCTTTTCAAGTATCTGCATGTTGACTTACCTAGCAATATCAAAGGAATTGTGTAGTATTTAAGCAACTAATTGTTATTCCATTTTCTTACTATCTTCCAACCTAGTAACTTCTAGTTACCAATGCACTTTTCTTCTGCCATGTTTGAACTAAATATTCCCCATACTCCCACTTCTATAAGAAAGCACCGCTGCTGATGACACTCTAGAGGTGGAGGACGAGGCTGCCAACAAGCGAAGGCGGGTCGAGCAAGAACCGCAAGCGACTCTGGCAGGCATAGATTTCATCGGCAGCCTCCCCGGTGATATGTTGATAGTCATCATCTCCCTCATCCCAATCGAATATGGCATGTGGACAATCCTCCTTTCCCGGCGATGGCGCCCCCTATGTATCTCCACCCCTCTCGACCTCATCGACGCCCACAAGCTCTGCCATGGCTATTGCAAAAGCTTGGATGCATTGTCCCAGATCCTCGGCAGGCACCATGGCCCAATCAGAGGCCTTATCATGGGAAACTTCCATTCCAACGGTAAGGATTGAGCCAAGATTGACGAGTGGTTCTGATCCACTGCCCTAGATCAGCTCGAAGAGCTCAGTTTTAATGATGGGCATATGCGCTCACGCTCCACCTCGCGCCCACGCTGCAACTCATCAGGTTCATGAACTGCCATTTCCCCCTGATTAATGATGTGCTCACTCTTTTTCTACCATAACTGAGGAACCTCGAGCTCGTCACTGTCTACATCCCAAAGGATGACATGGAGTTCCTGCTCCATGGCTGTACTGCACTCGAGTACCTTCATCTTCAGGCGATCAATGGGATGGGTAGCTTCCACATCACCTCCATGACTCTCCGGACTATTTATGTGTGTTGCTGGTGCTGCAACCAGAGATCGCATAAGGTGTATCACAGTATGGTCACTGAGGACACACCTTCGATAACCCATAAGTATAAGGGATCACAATAGTGTTCGAGGGTAGAGTATTTAGCCCAAATTTACAGATTCGACATAAGGGAAGCCAAAGAATATTTGAAGGTATTAGCAGTTGAGTTGTCAATTCAACCACACCTGGAGATTAATTATCTGCATCAAAGTGATTAGTAGCACAGTAATATGATGGTTTTGATGATAGTAGTAGCAGCAATAGTAACGGTAACAATGATAGCAGTGATTTTGTAGCAGTAACGATAGTAGTAGCAACAGTAGTAACTTAGCAAGAACAATATAAGGTAAATTTGTAGGCATCGGATTGGTGACTCCTTGGATGATATTCATCATGAGACAGTTGTAACCTAGGACGATACGACACTAGCTCCAGTTCATAAATGTAATGTAGGCATGTATTCTGTAAATAGTCATACGTGCTTATGGAAAGAACTTGCATGACATGTTTTGTCCTACCCTCCTGTGGCAGCGGGGTCCTATTGGAAACTAAGGTATATTAAGGCCTCCATTTAATACAGAACCGGAACAAAGCATTAGCACACAGTGAAGACATGAACTCCTCAGACTACGGTCGTCACCGGGAGTGGTCCCGAGTGTTGTCACTCCGGGGTTGCCGGATCATAACACGTAGTAGGTTACTATAACTTGCAAGATCGGATAGAACATGGATATAATGGTGATAACATAAACTGTTCAGATGCGAAATCATGGCACACGGGCCCAAAGTGACAAGCATTAAGCATGGCAAAGTCATAGCAACATCAATCTCAGAACATAGTGGATACTAGGGACTAGGCCCTAACAAAACTAACTCGATTACATGATGAATCTCATCCAACTCCTCACCGACCAGCGAGACTACGAAGGAATTACTCACTCCCGGTTGGGAGCATCATGGAATTGGCGATGGAGATGTATTGGTGATGACGAAGATGGAAGATCCCCCTCTCTGGAGCCCCAAACGGACTCTAGATCTGGCCTCCCTATGAAGAATAGGAGACGGCGGCGGCTCCATCTCGTGAAACGCGGTAATTCGTTCTCCTTGATTTTTTTCTGAAATAATGAGATTTTATAGTGTCGGTTTCAGGGTCAACGGGGCCACCAGGTGGGCAGCACCCACCTAGGCGCACCTGGAGGGCAGGCGTGCCCTGGTGGGTTGTGCCCACCCAGGTGCCCCCCTCAGGTATCTCTTGGCTCCAGAAATTCTCTTTATTGATATAAAAAAATCCTCGTAAAGTTTCATTCCATTCCAAGAACTTTTATTTGTGCACAAAAACAACACCATGGTAGTTCTCCTGAAAACAGCGCAGTCCTGGGTTAGTTTCATTCAAACCATGCAAATTAGAGTCCAAAACAAGAGGAAAAGTGTTAGGAAAAGTAGATACGTTGGATATGTATCAACTCCCCCAAGCTTAAACCTTTGCTTGTCCTCAAGCAATTCAGTTCATAAACTAAAAATGAAAAAGAAAAACTTTTACTAACTCTTGTGCTCTTGTTTTATAAATAAGCTTAAAAGCACCGAGGTTTTCAGCAAGGATTATAAATAACCATGTCAACAATAACTATTTTATATTAACTCATATCAATGACATAAACAACTAGAGAGCAATAATAAGATATCTCAAATAGCAATACATTGTCAAAACAACCATGATATAATATGACAATAGTGGTACCTCGCTAGCCCTTTTTGAGACGGCAAAACATAAATGTAGAGCACCCCCAAAGTTCAAGCAGCGACTAAACATTGTAATTCATGGTAGAAAAGATCCAGTCATGATGCACCCAACATTAGCTACACACAATGCATCAGCATGACAGCAGTGCTCTCAGGTTCTGGTGCTTATTTGAGAAGGTGATGGCACAACATAAAAGTAAATAGATAGTCTGATCTGCAGAGGTGCCAGAGCTCAAGTTTTTAAATAGAGGTAAATGAAATTTTGAGACATGCACCCTTCTCATTTACTTCACGACCATCAGTTATCAATATCTTCCATGCTAAACACGCTAGTGGCAGTTCCCAAGCGGAAATGTAAAGGTTATGACTCCATTGGGAGTTTTTGTTTGATTATTCGTAAGCTCTTTTCTTTTTGCAGTTTGGGACTGGGCATCCCTATTACCGCCCTTTTCTCATGCGATGGCGAGTGAATAAACACCCGACCTGAGAATAACTCGCTTAGCATGGAAGATACCGACTACCTCCTGTTGTTCCATGAACAATCTAGGCACACAAAAAGGATATTTATTTGAAGTTTTTAGAGATGGCACATGCAAATTTACTTAGTACGGCAGGGTAATACCGCATATAGGTAGTATGGTGGACTCATCTGGAATAACTTGGTTTTCAGGTTTTTGATGTACAATCAGAGTTCCCACTTAGTACAGGCAAAGGCTAGCAAATAGGTTGAGAAGCGGCCAGCTAGAGAGCAACAATGGTCATGAACATGCATTATGCATAAGTAACATTGGATACTAGCATGAGTAGGATATGAACACCATGAACATAAATATCATAGAGGCTATGTTGGTTTTGATTCAACTACATGCATGAACATGTGCCAAGTCAAGCCACTCGAACATTCAGAGGAGGATACCATATCATCATACTACATCACAATCATTTTAATGCAATGTTGATATCCAGGATAAGTCATTATCCACTCCTAGCTACTTATGCATGGCATGAGGAACTATAATCTCTAATTGTCATTGCAAACATGGTTGGTCATAATAGGATGAATCATGGATACTAGGTTAAACATATTTACAAAAATAGAACAAGTTGAGGTCATACCCGTTTCTCTCTGCCACGGTCAGTTCATCTAATATCGTCATTATTGCCTTTCACTTGCACGACCGAACGATTTGAAATAATAATAGTGCAAGAGTGTCGTGGACTAAGCTAGAATCTGCAAACATTTTATTCAAGAGGAGAAGACAAGGTAATATGGACCCTTTATTAGATCAATAATGCAAATGAGAGTCACTCAACATTTTCATCATGGTCTTCTCCTCGGTATGACTCAATAAAAGAAAAAGAAATTCAGAGAAACACACTGAAATATTTTTGGAGTTTTTGGTTATTTCGAAAGCAAGCAAACAAAAAAGGGAAAAGCAAAAACGAGAAAAACTATTTACATGGGAAAGCTTCCAACAAGTAAAAGAAGAACAAGGAAAACTTTTGGGGTTTTCTTTTTAGTATTACAACAATTTAAACTAGGAAGAAAATTCAAAAAGAAGCAAGAAACATATTTTGGGATTTTCTCAAAGTTTTCCAAACACACAAGAAGAAAGCAAGAAAAATAATGTAAGCATGGATGATACAATAAAAAAGTGTGGACACCGACAACTAGAATGAAATGTGTAAACATGAATGTAATGTCGGTGGGAATACGTACTCCCCCAAGCTTAGGCTTTTGGCCTAACTTGGTAATCACCGGTCATAGAAGCTGTGAGGTCCAATGTTGAAGTGTTGGGGAGCAGGCACCATAGGGTGCCACTGCTGAGGCTCTGCATGTGCCGCAGCCTGGTAAGCGACAATGTCCTCGGGCACAATCCTATATCCGTTCCTGGCAACATGATCAAACAAAGCAGGTGCAGGCAAGGGGATAATATCACGAGTAGTCTCACTAAAAACTATATTATAAGGCGAGTCAATATCAGGGTAGTCAGCAGCAAGAAACTGATGGCCCTTCATAGCTGCTCTATCTAGGTGAACCTTGGTCAAGGGGTGATCATGCTGGCATATCTGCACATTGAAGTGAGTCACCAAGCGAGTAGCATAAATGCCCCCGTGTATTCTACCCTTGAATCTGTTAAGGTGAAGGCGACATGCCACAATAGCTCCCAAGCTACAAGTGTTGTCGCCATAAAGTGCACGATGCAAAACAGCAAAGTCTAGGGCACTAAGTGAATCCACATTCTCTCTCGCTAGCATGCACTTTGCAATAAATAAGGCAAAATAATGCACGGCAGGAAACTGCAAGCTAATGGTAGTGGTGCCTGATACTCCT
>NC_041393.1:177752617-177875913 GCF_002162155.2 Triticum dicoccoides | reverse complement strand
AAACTATGAGGGTCTAGGCTCTACCAGTTCACCATCAGAAAGAAGCATGCATATATCACAAAATTCAGTAAGTGGGATCTAGCGGTTTTCAGCATATAAATTAAATGACACCTCGGGGGGATTATTCCTAGGATGGAAATGAAATTTGGCACAAAGGAATTTGTGAGGAGATGATATTGTTCGCATTCAGCTGCGAAGAAGTCGGTGAGGCCGGCATTAGCAGCATGGTTGAACTTTTGGAGGATTCCGGCCTCTTCCATGAACGCATTATGTGGCCACTCGCACGGCCGTAGCTCCGCCGACCTCGGGGTATGGAGATCATTGTCAGATGACTGCCCAATAACCCCCTTGGAGATCTTCTTGGAAGCAAACTTCCTAAAGAAACTCATCTTTTTCCTATGAACAAAATTCTAAAAAAATTAGTCCACGAAATGTTTCTGAACAAAAAATCACAAAATTGATAGCAACTACTCATAGAGATGCATAGAGGCCATAGCAAATATTCAAAATACTTAGAAATCTAAAAAACCAACATGCAAGCTCATCTACAGCAACACCAAGAGTAGCTAATTATTCTAAGTATAAACCACTAACACAAAAACTAATTGGACACATGGAGGAGTCACATACCAAGTAACAAATCCCCGAAACAGTTTCAGAAACGGAGCTTCGAGCAAAGAGATCAAAATCGGCGGTTTCGGGAGCAAGAAAATGAGAGAGGGTGTGGTTGATAACCCACAAGTATAGGGGATCGCAACAGTTTTCGAGGGTAGAGTATTCAACCCAAATTTATTTATTCGACACAAGGGGAGCCAAAGAATATTCTCAAGTATTATCAGCTAAGTTGTCAATTCAACTACACCTGAAAGACTTAACATCTACAGCAAAGTATTTAGTAGCAAAGTAGTATGGAAGTAACAGTAATAGTGGCAAAAGTAACAGTAGCAGTTTTGTAGCAATCGTAACAGTGGCAACGGAGAAGTAACTTAGCAAAGATCAATATGTGAAAAGCTCGTAGGCAATGGATCAATGATGGATAATTATTACAGATGTAATTCATCATGCAACAGTTATAACATAGGGTGACACGGAACTAGCTCCAGTTCATCAATGTAATGTAGGTATGTATTCCATATATAGTCATACGTGCTTATGGAAAAGAACTTGCATGACATCTTTTGTCCTACCCTCCCGTGGCAGCGAGGTCCTATTGGAAACTAAGGGATATTAAGGCCTCCTTTTAATAGAGTACCAGACCAAAGCATTAGCACTAAGTGAATACATGAACTCCTCAAACTACGGTTATCACCGGGAAGTGTCCCGGCTATTGTCACTCCTGGGTTTGCCGGATAATAACACGTAGTAGGTGACTATAACTTGCAAGATAGGATCTAGAACTCACATATATTCATGAAAACATAATAGGTTCAGATCTGAAATCATGGCACTCGGGCCCTAGTGACAAGCATTAGGCATGGCAAAGTCATAGCAACGTCAATCTTAGAACATAATGGATACTAGGGATCAAACCCTAACAAAACTAACTTGATTACATGGTAAATCTCATCCAACCCATCACCGTCCAACAATCCTACGATGGGATTACTCACGCATGGTGGCGAGCATCATGAAATTGGTGATGGAGGATGGTTGATGATGACGATGGCGACGGATTCCCCTCTCCAGAGCCCCGAACGGACTCGAGATCAGCCCTCCTGAGGAAGAACAGGGCTTGGCAGCAGCTCCGTATCGTAAAACATGATGAATCCTTCTCCCTGATTTTTTCTCCCCGAACATGAATATATATAGTTGGAGTTGAGGTTGGTGGAGGTCCAAGGGGCCACGAGGCAGGGGCGCGCCCTAGGGGGGCGCCGTCCACCCTCGTGGACAAGGTGTGGGCCCCCTTCTATTGATTCTTTTGCCAATTTTTTTATTAATTCCAAAACTTGACTCCGTGAAGTTTTAGGTCATTTCGAGAACTTTTATTTCTACACAAAAATAACACCATGGCAATTCTGCTGAAAACAGCGCCAGTCTGGGTTAGTTCCATTCAAATCATGCAAGTTAGAGTCCAAAACAAGGGTAAAAGTGTTTGGAAAAGTAGATATGTTGGAGACGTATCAACTCCCCCAAGCTTAAACCTTTGCTTGTCCTCAAGTAATTCAGTTGATGAAAGTGATAAAGAAAAAAAGTTACAAACACTGTTTGATCTTTTTGTTGCAAACATGTAAAGCCGGCATTCAAGTTTTCAGCAAAGATTATGAACTAACCACATTCACAATAACATTTAGGTCTCACATTTACTCATATGAATGGCATAATCAACTAGCGAGCAATAATAATAAATCTCGGATGACAACACTTTCTCAAAATAATCATAATATTATATAACAAGATGGTATCTCGCTAGCCCTTTCTGAGACCGCAAAACATAAATGCAGAGCACCCCTGAAGATCAAGGACTGACTAAACTTTGTAATTCATGGTAAAAGAGATTCAGTCACAGTCATACTCAATGTAACTTAATAACAATGCATACAAATGACAACAGTGCTCTCCAACTGGTGCTTTTTACAACAGGATGATGACTCAACATAAAAGTAAATAGATATGCCTTTCGCAGAGGGAAGCAGGGATTTGCAGACGTGCCAGAGGTCGAGTTTTGAAACAGAGATAAATAATATTTTGAGCGGCATACTTTCATTGTCAACATAACAACCAAGATATCTCGATATCCACTACTGCAGGATGCTGCTAACCCGACACTATGATCAGAGACCCTTCGAGAAATTGTGTGCGATGCAATAATCGCAAACGGTGGTGTCAAAGAACCGTCTAAAATGTGCAAAACGTCTGCGATGACGGATGCATCAAACACGGTTCAGATTTTAGTTGCGTGTGCAATGCAGGGCATACGGTTTGGTTCAATTAACTATCTACGATGAGGAGGAACAAAAGAAACGGCCAGCCAGATGAAGGCATGTGCGTTACACAGCATACGGTTCACTCGGATGAACTGTTTCTGATTAGGCAACACAAAAGAAACGGTCAGCCAGTTCAAGGTGTCTGTGCGATATACAACATGCGGTTCACTCAGATGAACTGTTTGCGTTGAGACAAGAGAACATAAATGGTTCGATATAACAAGATGTGTGTGATACGCTGCAAACAGGTATGTAATCAAAAATGTGTGCAAAGACCAATAATAACACAGGCGATTGCTTCTAATACGACGTATGTGATATGCTCTGTCTACACAACGTATATTGGCCATTGGGGGATGGGCGGTCATCCGGATACGCCATAAGGATGCGAAGAGGCATCCTATATCATCAAGGACTAGTTGTTCCACCAGTAGCTCATCTAATAGAACTCTCAAGTTAAGTGTGCTGAGGTTGGAGCAGCCATCAGATGGGTGACTGGATGGGAAGTTGTGTTGATGTTAAATTAACTGATATGATGGGTCATATCGGTCAAATGACCGAAATGACCCATTCCCTCAACTAATTTAACCTCTAGGTCCTTGTTTTTTATTTTTATTTTATTTTTTAACATATGTTAAAGAAGGTCTACCGCATTACTTTTTGACAATGTGTATACGTGGCATACAGTTGATCCATCCAACCTGTTTCTGATGGAATAAGCCGTGTGTGTTGTGGGCAAATGCTTGCTAGTGTACAATCGTTTGTGATTGATGAATTCATCACCGATGGGTTCCCTAGTGTGGTCCATGTTCATCATATCATCATCTACTTCTTGTGCTAGCTCGATGTTCCTTTATATTGTAAGTTTCCATTAATTGATGGCGTTCTATGAACACGCCACCGTTTCCTGCCATTTCCTCACCTGTTTCCCGCCACCCAGCGATATTGCACATAATCCTAGGCGCGGCGAGAGGCATGGAGGAAACAAGCGCATCCTATAGCACATCCACCTTTTCCAAGCATGCCAATGCACCAAAGCGCTGCCTCTGCCATCAACCTCGTCGACGAGGAAAACCAAAAGGCGCCACGGCTCATCAAGGCCGCGGTGCTCCCCGGCAACGCGATGGACGACACCGTGATGCGCGTCATCGCCAGGGTTGAGCAGACCTTTGGCGCATGGCACTTCAGCGCCGCGGATTAAGATAGGCATGTCAGCGCCGAGAGGCTACAGCTCGCCGCACAACATGCTCGATGGCACACCGCAGAGCAAGCTAGGTGCATCTGCGCCGATAGGCTGCGTCTCACCGCATGGCGAGAGCGTTGGAGCATTGCAGAGCGAGAGGCACGGCGCGCCGCACAGCAAGAGCGGATCCATCGGTGCTTGCCTGCTATCGACAGGGCGTCGTAGCTGGGTACACGTCCCGTCAGTACCCCCATTCCTCGCCAGGAGTGGGCACAGGCCCTCTGTGCCATACTTGCACCAGAGGCCAGTCGCGTCGTACTTGCACCGGATGCCCACCGCGCCGTTCGCATGGGTCGTGTCGTTCGCCTTGTCCGTGGCCCGCTCAATGCCAACGCGCTGGTCGGTAGGCTCGAACTCCTCTTTGGCACAGGTATCCACTTGGGCGCAGTAGAGAAACATGTCCTCGCATCCTTGAGGTGGTGATCTTTGATGAAATAGCCAACTTGGAGCTCGAGATCGCGCTCTAGATGTACCGCAAGCGTTTCGACCGCTTGGACGAACGCCTGCACAAGTTCAGGCAGAGCCGAGAGCTACCGTAGGCAATGGTTGTTGGTCATGGTCTCATGGACACGTTTTATTTTGGTGAGTCATTTCGACATGGATAGCTATGTATTCACAGCAATCATACTATTGCTCTGTTTAGATGTGTATACCCTATTTTCCGTTGTTATATGTTCTATTTCAATGTGTGTTTATACGCTTTCCATTCTATATATGTGGATGATAACAGATAGATTCAAATTAGTATCCAAAAACAGATAGAAAATGGAATTCATAATATATATAATATTAATTTTTCATCAGTTCATCAAAAAATATATCTAATATCATCATATATATGTGATGGTACTTAACTACTAGGTACAATGCATAAAATTGAAAATGAACAATAATAAAACTAATAATCCCTCCTGGGGCCAGTATTCCGGCAGCCCCTCGCCAGCATCTCCATGGTGCTCGACGTCTTCCCGGAGCAGAGGCAGTACTCCGCCTCCTCCTCGCAGCGCTTGACGTGTCGATCTGCCTCTTGCAGGCGGACGCACGCAAATTATCTTGCCAGTTCATTGGGTGCCCACCGGAGCTCCTCGTCGGTGGCATGCTGGAGCTTATCGGCCCAGCTCCATGCAGCGACAAGGCGAATAGTGCCTCTAGCCTTCCTCGTGAAGTACCCGTCTTCGTACACCTCCTCTGCATGATGTCGTGCCGGCCCCCAAAGCTCTGTTGCCTCCTTTTTCCAGGTGGCATCACGGGCTTCCTCCTCCGCCATCTCCTTCTTGAAAGCCACTTACCTGGCTTTCTCAGCCGGCGGCAGCGACTTCCAAAGATAAAGACCGTACTGGCCCCAAAACCAATCCAAAGTTGGGGGGTCCGGTGAAACCTCGTCCGGCGGCGCGTAGGTGTCCTTGTCGCTGCTCTTCGAGTGAGCCTCCTCGGGGGGTGGCGACTCCTCGTCGGCGCGTGGGCAGACCGGCGGCGCCAAGGCAGAGATTTGAGATATATATATATATATATAGAGAGAGAGGGTGAGCAAGGGGAGGATCTAGATGAGAATGCATGCGGGACAACGTGACCAAGGTAGTATTTATTGGTGGCCGGAATCTAGATCAACAGGAACAGTACACGCGCCGGTCACCGGAACTTACGAGTACTGTAGTGTGAATTACACATGATTCCCGCAGCAAAATCCATCTGTGAACATAATAGGTGACGGTTCCCAATGCAGAACCGTGTCTGGTTAATAAAGCCCGCCACTCACCTTCCAAAACTCGAGGCGCAAAATAGAGTGCTAATCGTGTGGGGCCGGTTGTCTTGCCAGATTTTACATTTTCTTTTTTAAACACTACATATTTACATCGTCTAATGATTTTTTAACTCCCACACAAGTACACAAATATGATTTTTCAAACCGTTATGGTTAGCCGTTGCATGTAGATTTAGTTCAAATTTGAATTACGGTTATTAAATGGCTAGAAAATCACTTAAATGTCTTCAAAAGGTCAAATGACCCATGAAATTTTCCAAATTTTCACATGATAGTTGTATTAGTGCACGTTACACGTAGAAAAAAATTGAAGGTCGTAAGAGGAAGCTATCTGTCGTTCGTCATCAAGCATGCATTGTTCCCTTCTCGGAACCACGAGTCGTCTAGTGAGTTGCTCCGGTTTGTGAGGGGTGTGTGTCCAAACTTTCATCAAACAGACAAATTTTTGTACCACATCATCTTGGTGGCATGACATTACATCAAGCAAGGTTTCATGTTTTTTGATCATTTTTTAATTTTTTGGAATAAAAATGTCATGGCACTCCATGCATGTACATGTGTCCATGCCATGAGACCAATATGTTTGAAAATTCCTTCTACTTTACTGCACATGGAATTAACTCACACACAAGTACACAAATATGATTTTTCAAACCGTTATGGTTAGCCGTTGCATGTACATCTAGTTCAAATTAGAATGACAGTCATTAAATGGCTAGGAAATCACTTAAATGTCTTTGAAAAGTCAAATGACCCCTGAAATTTTCCAAATTTTCACATGACAGTTTGTATCAGTGCACATTACACGTAAAAAAAATTGAAGGTCGTAAGAGGAAGCTATCTGTCGTTCGTCATCAAACATGCATTGTTCCCTCTCGGAACCACGAGCCTTCTAGTTGCTCTAGTTTGTGAGGGGTGTGTGTCCAAAATTTCGTCAAACAGACCAATTTTTGTACCACATCATCTTGGTGGCATGACATTACATCAAGAAAAGTTTCATGTTTTCCTGATCATTTTTTAATATTTTGGAATTAAAATTCCATGGCACTCCATGCATGTGTCCATACCTGAAACCAATATGTTTGAAAATTCCTTCTAATTTACTGCACACGGAATTAACTCACACACAAGTACACAAAGATGATTTTTCAAACCGTTATGGTTAGCCGTTGCATGTACATCTAGTTCAATTTGAATTACGGTCATTAAATGACTAGAAAATCACTTAATGTCTTCAAAAGGTGTCACATCCCTGGTCCTATTATGCACTAGGCTAGGCCTCATGTGAGCATCATGTTTTAATTCAAATGAAATTTGAATTGAGGGATTTTCAAAGCCTCAGAAACCTTCTAAAAATAATCAACATTAAAATCTTCTCGAAGAAGTCCAAGATAATGTTCCTCTTAGTCTCTGAAAATATTGCAAAGAGGTAAAACTCAAAACAATATTTTTGGTATCTCAGAGTTAATTATTTTGGGCCATTTGAATTAATCCAATAACTATTTGCTTTGGATTTATATTTAATATATATTAAATATGACTCCAATTAATTCTGGAAGTTTGTGAGTGGCTTTGTATATATTTTAGCAAGCCACATAAAAACCTACAGAATTTATTAAAATGATTTAGTGTCTAAAACTAAATCAAAACAAACTACAGAAAATAGAAAACAGAATTAAATAGAAATAAAAGAAAGGGAGAGAAGGCCACCAGGCCACCTACCTAACTTACCTGGAGCCCACTTACCTGGCCCAGCACGGCCCAGCCCATCCCCACTCCCCCTATCGTCTTCCTCCTTGCTAGAAGGACTGAGGCGTGGCGCGCGCCCGAGAGGCCTCGGCCACCTCCTGCTTCCCCTGGCCACCTCCTGCTTCCTCCTCGACGCCCCGGTGACGCCACGCGCCTCCCCGACCCCCTCTCACCTCTCCCTCACTCGCTGCACCCTCTCTCCCTCCCCTGACTCCCTTCCCCGAGCTCACCCGAGAGTCGCCGTCGCCGCCGTTCGCCATAGCCGCAGCCACCAGCCCTCCCTCGCCCTTCCGCCAGTTCCAGAAGCTCCGCCGCTGACCTCTACACCGTCCCCGCCAAGCCACAGGAGCGGACGCGCCCTGCAGCGGCTTCCCCGACCTCTTCTTCAAGCTTCGGCCGCCGAGATCGCCGGCGACCGTGTGCCCTCCCTGACGCCTCCCCGAGCTCCCCGAGGCCACCGTCGCAACCCCTGTGAGCCTCCGGTCGATTCCCCTCTTCTCCCCACGTCGATTTCGCGCCCTAGCCATAGATGCACATAGCCGAGTTGTGCTCGCCGCCGGCGAAGTCGTCACCATGGCTTGAGCAAGCCCAGCTTGCCCCTGAGGATGTCATCGCGCTCGCGCTGCTCCCAGGAGCCGATCTAGCCCACCCGTTCGTCTCACCATGCACCACAACGCTGATTCCAAGCACACCCGAACTCCGGCCGCCGCCTTGGAGCTCGCCGTCGTCGGCTCCGGCCACCATAGGTCCGGCCACCACCACCGTTCGACGCGTGCCACTGCGTGCGTTTGAATGCAACTAACCGCGCTCGAAATGATGCCCTGAGGGCGATTTCCGAAGCCCGCCGCCGCATCTAGCCTCGCCGGCGTCATGTCGCCGGTGGGGTTGACCCACTTGACCACGGCGGAACCCCCCCTGGGTCGATGACGGGTGGGGCCAGCCCCTGTTAATTAGTTTAGGTGTTAGATTAGTTAACACTAATTAATTTAGTTAATTATTTAAGCCACTGACATGTGGGCCCAGCCCTGCTGACATCTTCGTTAGTATTAGTTTAACCCTAATCAACCCGATTAACCAACTGAGTCACTGACACGCGGGACCCACTGTCAGGTTTGACCTGGACCCGCCTAGTTGACCTGCTGACATCAGCATGACCTAGTGCTGACGCAATAAATCATTTTCTGGTTTTAAAATAATTCAGGAAATTCCAGAAAATTGTATAAACTTCTAAAAATCATAGAAATTCAACCGTAACTCCAAATTAAATAATTTATATATGAAAAATTATCAGAAAAATTCAAGGAATCCATCTGTACCATTTTCTTGCATGTTAGAACAACTTATAGCTGCTGTATAGCACAAATCAATTAAATGGCATTTGAATAATCACATATGGAGTTTGAATTTGAATCTTGTATTCAAACCAACTTCATTTAATCTGTTGCTAGTTGCATTAGCCCAAAACACATTCATTTTGCCATGTCATGATCATGCATCATATTGTGCATTGCATTGATTGTGTTCCCTTCTGTGTTGCCGGTATTTGTCCCCTCTTGATAGACATGATACCGATGATGTAATCGTTGACACTGATGAAGACTCAATGTTATCTTCAGAAGTGCCAGGCAAGCAAAACCCCCTTGTTCATTCCGATAAAATCCCACTCTCTCGCTCCTGCTCTCTTTTACTGCATTAGGACAACACCGATTCATCTGTTACTTGCTGCGGTAGCTGAACCCCTTTATCCTTTGCATGACCTATCATTGCCACAGTAAATAGATGAAACCCACTAGCATGAGTAGGAGTTGTTTGAGCCCTGTTGTGCCTACTCATTCATGCTTGTTTGTCATGCCTGCTACTGCTTAGAGTTGAGTCAGGTCTGACTCATCGGGGATGAATCATAGGTGTGTGAACATGTCCTACTGTGTGTGAGCTAAGTGTGTGAATACGATTTGGTAAAGGTAGCGGTGAGAGGCCATGTAGGAGTACATGGTGGGTTGTCTCATTGCAGCCGTCCTCAGGAACTGAGTTCTGTGTTTGTGATCCATGATTCAGCTACTACCACGCATTGGGACCGAAACCAATGGACCCTCTCGGCTTCTTAATCACCCTTGTCCTCTGTCCAGGAGTTGCAAGTAGTTTCTGGTGTTTGTAGTATGCTGGAGGCCGTGCGCAGCGCTGACCGTAGGGGTGGGCTGTGATGCGGTAGGCACGTGGCCGGGTAAACCGGGCGCCCGTTTGGTGTCACGGATCCCTGTTCACATCGTTTGGGGCTGTGAGCAAAACTCCGGCCGGATCTCCTCATGGATGGAACCCGAATAGGCGATAAACCTGGACTAGAGACTCGAGTGTTTGGGCAGGCCGTGGCCGACACCCACATTGGGCTTCCGCTTGAAGGTTGCCGAGTACATGTCGTGTAAACGGCGGTAAGTGGTGAGAGCGTGTGTGAAGAAGTACACCCCTGCAGGGTTAACATCATCTATTCGAATAGCCGTGAACACGGAAAAGGACTTCTGGGTTGCTTATATCAGTTCATAGACAAGTGAAATTGGATACTCTAAAATACGCAAGATAAGCATGAGTGCTATGGTTGGCGTTCTCGCAGGGAGACGGGAGCGGATCCATAGTGGTGTATTGATATGGTGAATATGTGGACTCGTGTGCGCCACCTCAAAAGAGTTACTTGCAGTTGTAGTTCAGGATAGCCACCGAGTCAAAGCTGGCTTGCTGCAGTTAAACCCCACCATCCCCTTTGTTGATAATGATGCATATGTAGTTAGTTCTGATGTAAGTCTTGCTGGGTACATTTGTACTCACGTTGCTTAATTTATGTTTTTGCAGAGAGACTTCGGTCTCGCTAGTAGTTCCGCGTGGACTTCGACGTTTAGCTTGTTACCTCAGCTAGGATCTTGTGCCCTCGGCAGGATTTGGTAGATAGTCAGGCTTCTCAGCCTTTTTCATTTATAGATGTCTGTACTCAGACATGATAGCTTCCGCTTGTGCTTTGACTTGTATGCTCTGATTGTTGGGTCATGAGACCCATGTTTGTAATATCTCGCTCCTCGGAGCCTATTGAATAAAATACTTGAGTTGTAGAGTCATGTTGTGATGCCATGTTGTATTTGCACATATCGAGCATATTGTGTGTATGTTATTGAAATGCTTGGTATGTGTGGGATCTGACAACCTAGTTGTTTATCCTTGGTAGCCTCTCTTACCGGGAAATGTCTCCTAGTGTTTCCACCGAGCCATGGTAGCTTGCTACTACTCCGGAACACTTAGGCTGGCCGGCATGTGTCCTTCTTCGTTCCTGTGTCTGTCCCTTCGGGGAAATGTCATGCGATGAATACCGGAGTCCTGTTAGCCCGCTACAGCCCGGTTCACCGGAGTCCTGCTAGCCCAGTGCTACAGCCTGGATTCACTCGCTGATGACCGACACGTTCGATGCTGGGTCATGGATGCCTGTCCCTATAAGTCTGTGCCACTTTGGGTTTACGACTAGCCATGTCAGCCCGGGCTCCTTATCATATGGATGCTAGCGACACTATCATATACGTGAGCCAAAAGGCGCAAACGGTCCCGGGCCAGGTAAGGTGGCACCCGTAGGAATACCGTGCGTGAGGCCGCAAAGTGATATGATGTGTTACATGCTAGACCTATGTGGCATCGAGTCGGGGTCCTGACAGCGTTGGTATCAGAGCTTGACTGCCTGTAGGTTCTCCAAGCCAAACTGGTCGAAGTTGAGTCTAGAAATTCTTTAGTTATATAAGGGAATTGATTGTGGGATGGAACGTAAGGCTCTTTTTACTCCTTTACCTCATGCCCTTCTGATCTGAGCCATCTTATCTTTCCTACGGGGATTAAGAACTAGGCTATCTCTTCTTTCTATCAGGATCACGTGTTACTAATCTGTAGACTTGTAAGATTGTTGGACTTAAGCCTCGTTTCAGTTCCTATTACTTCCGTATGTTAATTGTTGATCTCGAAACCTTGATATTGTGCTTCTGAGTGGTTATGCCACCATTTTTGTGAATGTCTCAAATCTTTTCTGAGCATTTACAGCCATTATGCTGTCCGAGTCATCCCAGGTTTCTAAATAGTCTGATGCATTTGCAAATCCTTTCTTTCTGTTCCCGATGTCCCTTATGGTCAGAATGAGCACACTAACCGGTGTGTTGAGGTAATTATTGCCTCGACATATATGTTGGAATTATTATTATGACCCTAAGTGCTTAGGGGATCATCTAGTGGTCTAGCCATGATCTGTGTTCCCAGTGTGATGATTCTGGCCTTTATTCTCGGAAGCATCCCGTGATGCTACTTAGTAGTAGGTATTCTACTCCTTGGGTTTTCGAACCAAGATTCACCCTACTTGCTTCATGTTGATAGTTTCTGCTCGTTCCTTTAGGATAATAGTAACCTTTGCGATAGTCCTTGAAGTCCGTAGTATCTTCTTCTTCCAAATACCATGAACTACTTATGGCAGAAGTTCCTCGTTGAACTGAACGATCACAACCAGAGTGCTCTTGATGAGTTCTCCATGCTATATTGTGACTCTGTCAGTTCTACCTTTCTGCATGGGTTATCCAGAAGAAATATGTTGAACTTCGTTCGACATGCTAAACCATGCATCCACAACTCAGAAAATCGTATGTTCCTTTGAGTTGTCCCTCTTTAGTTGTCTGCTGACCTTCTCTATCAATTGATAGTCAAGAGTATGTATGCATTCATTCATCGATGCCTATTATTCTTGTGGTCCGTCAAGCCATTCTATCCGAAATGACTAGGAGAAACAAACTCCAGTACCTCTTCCATATCCAGGATTGGGTCAAAGAAGTTGTGCTCCGCAGAACAAATTGCTAATCCAGCTTTTGCTCTGTTCTACCTTGGAGTATTACCATCTTTTATATCGAGATTGTTATAGGAATTGCACACCATCCTATGAACTCTTGGTACAGTGATACTTCTCGCCATCATTACTCATTCCTCGGTTCCGTGTGGTTATAACCGGAATGTCGACAAGTGAATCGTGATGTGTGAAATCAATACTCCTAGCAACCTTGTTGCTTGGTAGTTAAATGGACAATAACTTCATTCTTAACGTGTTGGTTCTTGAATCATCATTCTAAGATTGATCGTGCTATCTTGTTCATCTTCCTGGTGCACATTTCGATTGATGAGTTAGGATTTTGTCAAGTCCTCGCTCATTTGATTATATCGTCTTGCCCTGAAAAGCAAGATTGTTCTCGAGCTTAGTAACATATCGGTGGTTCGTGATTTTCCGAATATCTTCTCGAAAGTATCACCAGGTTGTCACCTGACTGTTATGTTGAGCTTGTGATCAAGTTGGTTTATTCTGTAAACCATCCTTTCTCCAAGAATCTATGTTGGATACCCCTGAGCTAGTTTGTTAAGCCAAGCAACAACTTGGAGAGTTGGAAGATAAAAGCTTACCTGACTTAGTTCATTTCAAAGGGATACCCTTTGTATGTGTGTGTTGAAGAAAATTGATATTTCATCGACTGACCCTCGTGATCAGTTAATAGACCTATCATCTTGTCCAACCTTTGATTTGGGTGTGGGCTATCCTCAAATCAAGTCAGAACCAACGATGTTCGTAATGTTGTCTTACTCATGGGTTTTCCTCGAGCATACACCATTATATTCTTTGGTCTGACCAATGCTATCACCGTGTTCACTTAACTATGGAATTCCTTTTAAATGGAAACTCGGATGAATTGTTGTTGAGCCCATTGACAACATCCTTATCTCCTCCATGATTTGTTGAACATTAAGCTAGTGTTGGAAACTTTTGAAAGCATTTCTTCATGCTAGTTCATGAAGCATATGTTCGGATGTAAGAAGTGACTTCCTCCAGTTCATGTGCATTTGATGCAAGTTGCCGCCGTGGATTCGAGAAAGTCAATGTTGTTTCCTTTGGAATCATCCCAAATCAGTCATGCATACGTGCGAAGTATTCTGTGGTTCGGAGACTTGCAACCTCCATTCTATATGTGTCCCTAGCACACCAAGCCACTGATTGATTTGTTCAAGGTTAATAAGTTCTAAGTGCTAGTCCCGAAGGTACCAGACGGATTTGTACAAAACTTCGATATCCTCGCTGATGGTTCCCCCTTCTGAACTCGGTAGTGTTTTATTATAAGACTACTTTGTGGTCATGCTTGTCTGGGACAACGTGTTCACATGTTTGTAGCAGAACCAGCTCATGTTTTGGAGTTTGCTATCATAGTTCATTCCCCGAGAATCTCACAACGCCGTCTCGTCGATTGTGTTGCAAACTTTCATTTTTCTTCCTAGACTCGATGAGTCTGGAATATCCTGACACCAACCAGATCTGAATCTCAGGCAGATATGATGGTTGGAACATTTCCCAAGAACTATAATACTGGTCCCTCGATAACCGGTAAAGTGGATGTCATGGCCAACACACCCAGCCGGAAGACCTATTATTGTAGTATCTTGATTGAAGAAGTTGGCCACCTCCCCATAGGGATTTCGTAGGATTTACTCCCTAGTTGCCCCTATGGATTTCTGTGTTCCGAAGTCCAACCTTTTTACTTGATGTTCTAGATATCAAACCATATCTATGAATGGGTTACGCTAGCACATAAAGGAGAACATTAGAAGCGGAGTGCTAAATGTCTCTCGGTCGATCATCCAGATTTCGTCCCCTTGGCCTCGCTAAGGTGAAATCTGAGAAAGTGTTATCTTCCTTTGCATCTGCATCGTCCATCACTATTCATCATGGTAGTACGTTGTGTTGCCAGGATCCTTGACACGGATGTTGGTAAAATCTTGATGATTATGGAAATGCTCAAGTTCTTGAGAGCACGCACAAGCGCTACGTGTTATCATCGGCTCTAACTGGGATTCCTCTCAGTTTCCTCGGCAATGCTATGACCTTACAAACAGTGAATTCACTCTCTATTGTTGTGTTCTTCCCCAGTTACCTGAATCATTCCCAGCATTTGCATCTTGTTCCCAGCTTGCACCGCCAATGGGTCATTCTACCATGGGTCTCTTCCATTTCCGGTGATAAGCAAATTCATCCATTACGTTGTCTTCAACAAGGTAATCCACATCATTCAAGTCCGAGTATGCCATTCTACCGACCCCCGTCAATCGATTGCTGTGATTTGCCTTAGGCTGATATAGAGAGTCTCAATGATCTCTATATCAAAGGTAATTCTTTTTGCCACTTAAGGGGATATTTCTACGAGTCACCATCCCTAAGGTGCCTCGTTGTGGTATCATGGCAACTCAACTCCTCGCTACGTTGACAATCGTTTACCACCTTCTTAGGTGTGGAATCGTTGTCTACCTAGTGAACCTTCGTCATCTGTTCCACTCCATTCCTCTAGAGGTGTGCTTCGTCTCTCAGCTCGAGAGATGTTGCTATGTCCCATTCCGTGAGTTAATCCTGAGTTGTTCGATCCTTGAGAAGATTAATTCTTCTAGAGTTTTCCTTCCCTCTTCTTGTCATGTTAGTTGGAGTTCTCAGAGAAAGACTTCGAGACAATGATGGTGATCGAATCAACGCTCTTATGAAGTGCACCCTGGATCGTGAAGATTATACTAGTTTGCGTTTCCCCTTCACCTTACCCTACGCTTGAATCTCGGGACGAGATTTTTGTTTAGTGGGGGTGAGTTGTCACATCCCTGGTCCTGTTATGCACTAGGCTAGGCCTCATGTGAGCATCATGTTTTAATTCAAATGAAATTTGAATTGAGGGATTTTCAAAGCCTCAGAAACCTTCTAAAAATGATCAACATTAAAATCTTCTCAAAGAGGTCCAAGATAATGTTCCTCTTAGTCTTTGAAAATATTGCAAAGAGGTAAAACTCAAAACAATATTTTTGGTATCTCAGAGTTAATTATTTTGGGCCATTTGAATTAATCCAATAACTATTTGCTTTGGATTTATATTTAATATATATTAAATATGACTCCAATTAATTCTGGAAGTTTGTGAGTGGCTTTGTATATATTTTAGCAAGCCACATAAAAACCTACAGAATTTATTAAAATGATTTAGTGTCTAAAACTAAATCAAAACAAACTACAGAAAATAGAAAACAGAATTAAATAGAAATAAAAGAAAGGGAGAGAAGGCCACCAGGCCACCTACCTAACTTACCTGGCGCCCACTTACCTGGCCCAGCACGGCCCAGCCCATCCCCACTCCCCCTGTCGTCTTCCTCCTTGCTAGAAGGACTGAGGCGTGGCGCGCGCCCGAGAGGCCTCGGCCACCTCCTGCTTCCCCTGGCCACCTCCTGCTTCCTCCTCGACGCCCCGGTGACGCCACGCGCCTCCCCGACCCCCTCTCACCTCTCCCTCACTCGCTGCACCCTCTCTCCCTCCCCTGACTCCCTTCCCCGAGCTCACCCGAGAGTCGCCGTCGCCGCCGTTCGCCATAGCCGCAGCCACCAGCCCTCCCTCGCCCTTCCGCCAGTTCCAGAAGCTCCGCCGCTGACCTCTACACCGTCCCCGCCAAGCCACAGGAGCGGACGCGCCCTGCAGCGGCTTCCCCGACCTCTTCTTCAAGCTTCGGCCGCCGAGATCGCCGGCGACCGTGTGCCCTCCCTGACGCCTCCCCGAGCTCCCCGAGGCCACCGTCGCAACCCCTGTGAGCCTCCGGTCGATTCCCCTCTTCTCCCCGCGTCGATTTCGCGCCCTAGCCACAGATGCACATAGCCGAGTTGTGCTCGCCGCCGGCGAAGACGTCACCATGGCTTGAGCAAGCCTAGCTTGCCCTTGAGCATGTCATCGCGCTCGCGCTGCTCCTAGGAGCCGATCTAGCCCACCCGTTCGTCTCACCGTGCACCACAACGCCGATTCCAAGCACACCCGAACTCCGGCCGCCGCCTTGGAGCTCGCCGTCGTCGGCTCCGGCCACCATAGGTCCGGCCACCACCACCGTTCGATGCGTGCCACTGCGTGCGTTTGAATGCAACTAACCGCGCTCGAAATGATTCCCTGAGGGCGATTTCCGAAGCCCGCCGCCGCATCTGGCCTTGCCGGCGTCATGTCACCGGTGGGGTTGACCCACTTGACCACGGCGGAACCCCCTGGGTCGATGACAGGTGGGGCCAGCCCCTGTTAATTAGTTTAGGTGTTAGATTAGTTAACACTAATTAATTTAGTTAATTATTTAAGCCACAGACATGTGGGCCCAGCCCTGCTGACATCTTCGTTAGTATTAGTTTAACCCTAATCAACCCGGTTAACCAACTGAGTCACTGACACGCGGGACCCACTGTCAGGTTTGACCTGGACCCGCCTAGTTGACCTGCTGACATCAGCATGACCTAGTGCTGACGCAATAAATCATTTTCTGGTTTTAAAATAATTCAGGAAATTCCAGAAAATTGTATAAACTTCTAAAAATCATAGAAATTCAACCGTAACTCCAAATTAAATAATTTATATATGAAAAATTATCAAAAAAATTCAAGGAATCCATCTGTACCATTTTCATGCATGTTAGAACAACTTATAGCTGCTGTATAGCACAAATCAATTAAATGGCATTTGAATAATCACATATGGAGTTTGAATTTGAATCTTGTATTCAAACCAACTTCATTTAATCTGTTGCTAGTTGCATTAGCCCAAAACACATTCATTTTGCCATGTCATGATCATGCATCATATTGTGCATTGCATTGATTGTGTTCCCTTCTGTGTTGCCGGTATTTGTCCCCTCTCGATAGACGTGATACCGATGATGTGATCGTTGACACTGATGAAGACTCAATGTTATCTTCAGAAGTGCCAGGCAAGCAAAACCCCCTTGTTCATTCCGATAAAATCCCACTCTCTCGCTCCTACTCTCTTTTACTGCATTAGGACAACACCGATTCATCTGTTACTTGCTGCGGTAGCTGAACCCCTTTATCCTTTGCATGACCTGTCATTGCCACAGTAAATAGATGAAACCCACTAGCATGAGTAGGAGTTGTTTGAGCCCTGTTGTGCCTACTCATTCATGCTTGTTTGTCATGCCTGCTACTGCTTAGAGTTGAGTCAGGTCTGATTCATCGGGGATGAATCAGAGGTGTGTGAACATGTCCTACTGTGTGTGAGCTAAGTGTGTGAATACAATTTGGTAAAGGTAGCGGTGAGAGGCCATGTAGGAGTACATGGTGGGTTGTCTCATTGCAGCCGTCCTCAGGAACTGAGTTCTGTGTTTGTGATCCATGATTCAGCTACTACCACGCATTGGGCCCTAAACCAATGGACCCTCTCGGCTTCTTAATCACCCTTGTCCTCTGTCCAGGAGTTGCAAGTAGTTTCTGGTGTTTGTAGTATGCTAGAGGCCGTGCGCAGCGCTGACCGTAGGGGTGGGCTGTGATGCGGTAGGCACGTGGCCGGGTAAACCGGGCGCCCGTTTGGTGTCACGGAACCCTGTTCACATTGTTTGGGGCTGTGAGTGAAACTCCAGCCGGATCTCCTCATGGATGGAACCCGAATAGGCGATAAACCTGGACTAGAGACTCGAGTGTTTGGGCAGGCCGTGGCCGACACCCACGTTGGGCTTCCGCTTGAAGGTTGCCGAGTACATGTCGTGTAAACGGCGGTAAGTGGTGAGAGCGTGTGTGAAGAAGTACACCCCTGCAGGGTTAACATCATCTATTCGAATAGCCGTGTCCGCGGAAAAGGACTTCTGGGTTGCTTATATCAGTTCATAGACAAGTGAAAGTGGATACTCTAAAATACGCAAGATAAGCGTGAGTGCTATGGTTGGCGTTCTCGCAGGGAGACGGGAGCGGATCCATAGTGGTGTATTGATATGGTGAATATGTGGACTCGTGTGCGCCACCTCAAAAGAGTTACTTGCAGTCGTAGTTCAGGATAGCCACCGAGTCAAAGCTGGCTTGCTGCAGTTAAACCCCACCATCCCCTTTGTTGATAATGATGCATATGTAGTTAGTTCTGATGTAAGTCTTGCTGGGTACATTTGTACTCATGTTGCTTAATTTATGTTTTTGCAGAGAGACTTCGGTCTCGCTAGTAGTTCCGCGTGGACTTCGACGTTTAGCTTGTTACCTCAGCTACGATCTTGTGCCCTCGGCAGGATTTGGTAGATAGTCAGGCTTCTCAGCCTTTTTCATTTATAGATGTTTGTACTCAGACATGATAGCTTCCGCTTGTGCTTTGACTTGTATGCTCTGATTGTTGGGTCATGAGACCCATGTTTGTAATATCTCGCTTCTCGGAGCCTATTGAATAAAATACTTGAGTTGTAGAGTCATGTTGTGATGCCATGTTGTATTTGCACATATCGAGCATATTGTGTGTATGTTATTGAAATGCTTGGTATGTGTGGGATCTGACAACCTAGTTGTTTATCCTTGGTAGCCTCTCTTACCGGGAAATGTCTCCTAGTGTTTCCACCGAGCCATGGTAGCTTGCTACTGCTCTGGAACACTTAGGCTGGCCGGCATGTGTCCTTCTTCGTTCCCGTGTCTGTCCCTTCGGGGAAATGTCACGCGATGAATACCGGAGTCCTGTTAGCCCGCTACAGCCCGGTTCACCGGAGTCCTGCTAGCCCAGTGCTACAGCCTGGATTCACTCGCTGATGACCGACACGTTCGATGCTGGGTCATGGATGCCTGTCCCTGTAAGTCTGTGCCACTTTGGGTTTACGACTAGCCATGTCAGCCCGGGCTCCTTATCATATGGATGCTAGCGACACTATCATATACGTGAGCCAAAAGGCGCAAACGGTCCCGGGCCAGGTAAGGTGGCACCCGTGGGAATACCGTGCGTGAGGCCGCAAAGTGATATGATGTGTTACATGCTAGACCTATGTGGCATCGAGTCGGGGTCCTGACAAAAGGTCAAATGACCCCTGAAATTTTCCAAATTCTCACATGATAGTTAGTATCGGTGCACATTACACGTAGAAAAAATTTGAAGGCAGTAAGAGGAAGCTATCTGCCGTTCGTCAGCAAACATGCATTGTTCCCTCTCGGAACCATGAGCCTTCTAGTGAGTTGCTCCAGTTTGTGAGGGGTGTGTGTCCAAACTTTCGTCAAACAGGCCAATTTTTTTACCACATCATCTTGGTGGTATGACATTACCTCAAGCAAGGTTTCATGTTTTTTATTTTTTGGAATTTAAATGCCATGGCAATCCATGCTTAATTGTGTCATAGTCGTTAGACCAATATGTTTGAAAATTCCTTCCATTTTTCTGCACATGGAATTAAATCGCACACAAGTAAACAAAATATGACTTTTCAAACCGTTTTGGTTAGCTGCTGCATGTACATGTAATTCAAATTTCAATTATGGTCATTAAATGGCTAGAAAATCACTTAAATGTCTTAAAAGGTCAAATGACCCGTGGAATTTTCCAAAATTTGACATGACAGTTGTATTAGTACCACAAATTTTCTTGTACATTCAAAACACCATCCGTTGCCACTTTACTCCAAATTTGTCTTTCACAGCTAATAAAAAATATCTACAACATCACACACAGTTGTTTTGTAGGAATCGTTTGTGATGAAAAATTCTAGGTCCATTTAAGTCTTCCTCCTTAAGCTTCGTCGGCTTGTCTGCTCCAGTGCCAGCAACTCCGGATCCACAAATCCTGATCCCCATTCCCGCACCCCCTTCTTGCAAAGATGACGTCGTGGAAATGCTCCGTGAAGGCCCGTATGATGGTCGCGTCCCTTCGAGTGCCGCCGCCTACGCCAAGAGCGCGGCCGCCTATGCCGAGAGTGCCGGCGCATCCGCATTGAGCGCGGCCGCTTCCGCCGAGAGGGCGTCTATGACAGCCCACAGGGCAGCTGCAGCAGCCGAGACGGTCGCAGGTGCTGCTGCGACGGCGGCTGCAAACGCCAAGAGCGCTCGAGCTGCCGTCTGAGCCGCCAATGTCGCCCTGGCCTGGGTCGAGGCCATCCACGCCAAGATATTCCAGGCCACCTCGGAATCTAGCATGCAACCCACGTCCGAAAAGGCACCGTCGGCTATGGAGCACCTACTTCCTCATGAGGTCGTCGAGCGGGAGCTAGAGATGCAGGAGGCGGAAGAGATCGAGGAGCATCGGGAGGAGGAGTTGCGCGTGGCCCAGGTCGAGGTAGAGAAGAGTCTGTCTGTCGAGGAATCGGCGGTGGAGTACCAACACGAGCTCTGGCACAACCACTACTACGAGTACTACAACCTTGAGGGTGGCGCCGAGGACAACGATGAGGACGAGGACGCGGTCGACTTCAGCAGGGGGGACCCAGAGTCCACCAACGGCGGCATGTCTCTAGGACAAGTCATCGACATCTCATCTCACACCGGCGATGCATCGGCCGGCGCGGCGGCGGAGTTGTTAAAATTATTCGTGATTAGGCTTTGTTTTTAATGATGGTCTTTTGTTAGAGCAATGTTTAGGTAAATTGTCTCTATTTAATTACTAAAATTTCTCGATTCAGTAAGTCTGGTCTATGTGCAGTACGCTCTTTTGTGTGCCCAAATTAGCAAGTGATGTTAAATTATGCAATGACGTACGCAGGGAAATTTCCACCAAAATTTCAATTATCAAACTCATCCCATGCACGTTAACCAGAAGAATCATTTGTGATGCACACTATCGTTCAAAGCAAATGGTGTCCGGCGGCACCGCGCGCAAAGTTTCCCTCCAGATTTCGAAATTTTTGGCCTACCGCCGAAATATCTACCCTCCCCCCTCCCCATCCACTTTTCTCCCCGACCACAAGTCACATTTCCCTTGTTTCCCCCTTCCTTCCTTTCTAAGCTATAGCTGCTTCCTCGCTTGCTTCCTCGCTCTCGCCGTGGTTGTAAGTGCAACTAGTGCCACCCCTAGTTGGTTTTGGAGTATTGACGACAAAGTTGGTTGAGGGACTAATGCGTTTGTGAGAATTGCAGGATAACGCAGGTAGTGTCCCTCATTGATTCGGTTTACCTACCGGAGATGACCCCTAAAAATGTATGAAGACATTGAAGACAATGGTGGTGTGTGAAGATATTCACACTGAAGACTATGACATGAGAAGACATTCAGTGAAGACTATGGAGCGCGAAGACTGAGTTGTTTCGTTGTTTCCTTTTCTTCTTTGTTGAGTCATAGGAACCACTATACTGTTAAGTGGGATCCAAGTGAACAAAGTCAGAGTGACTGAAGTGATGCTCAACCCAAATCCTATGTCTTCGAGCGAAGACAATGAGTGCAAATCTTATCCAGAGCTGGATGAGTCAGCTTTGCTTGTAGCCCAAGTAAAGTTGTCGTGTGTGTTTGAAATCTGACCGTTGGAACACGTGTCAGTTCCTTAGTGACCCAGGGTCATTTCGGACATATCAGGTCGGGTTGCCTTGCCTCGTGGCGAGTCATGGCGGATGTTACTAGGAAGAACCGCCTCTTCTCCATAAACCATAAAGAAAGGGGTATAACCCGTAGATCTGTTGGGGGTAGTGTTGATGCTTCACAACACTGATGGTAACTCCTCCACCCAACAACTCGGCGTTCGTTGCAAAGGAACTAAAAGTTGGGGTTTGATACCCTTTAGAATCTCCTGATTGGCTCTTTCTGCTTGACCATTGGATTGTGGGTGAGCTTATGATGAGACATCAAGCCGGATATGCTTAAGTTGACAGAACTCCTCCATAGCCCCCTTGGACAAATTAGTACCATTATCAGTTATGATGTTGTTGGGAAGCCAAAACGAAAAATCACCTTTTTCATGAACTGAACCGTCGTTGCTGCATCACACTTATTGACCGGCTCTGCCTCCAACCACTTTGTAAATTTATCGACTGCCACCAAGAGGTGAGTCTTTTTGTCCTTGGATCTTTTGAAGGGCCCAACCATATCAAGCCACCATACAACAAATAGCCAAGTAATTGCTATCATCCTTAATTCTTGAGCCGGCACATGAGCACACCGTGAAAATTTCTGACACCCGTCGCATTTACTGACCAGATCTTTTGCATCTACATGAGCCATCAGCCAATAAAACCCGTGACGGAAAGCTTTGGCCACAAGGAACTTTGAACCAGCGTGATGGCCACAATCCCCTTCATGGATATCACGAAGAATCTCTTGGCCTTCTTCAGGGGATACACAACGTTGAAACGCCCCAGTGACACTACGGTGATGTAACTCGCCGTTGGCAATCATCATTCACTTAGACCACCGGGTTATCTACCGAGCCAAGGTTTCATCCGCAGGCAATTCTCCCCGGGTCATGTAAGCCAAATATGGCACCATCCAATCTGGGATGACATGAAGAGCCGCCACCAACTGTGACTCCAGGTCAGGCACAGCCAAGTCTTCCTCTGTAGGTAACTTGACAGACGGATTATGCAAAACATCCAAAAAGGTATTCGGGGGTACCGGTTTACGCTGAGACCCGAGCCGACTTAGAGCATGAGCCGCCTTTTTCTTCCTCCGATCCATGTGTTCCACTCGATAACCCTTGAAATGTCCAGCCACAGCATCAACTTCACGGCGATAAGCCGCGATGAGAGGATCTTTGGAATCCCATTTACTTGAGACTTGCTGGGCTACCAAATCTGAGTCGTCAAAGCACCTGACCCGGCTTAAATTCATCTCTTTAGCCATCCGAAGACCATGGAGCAAAGCCTCATACTCAACTGCATTGTTAGTACAGGGAAACATCAATCTCAGCACATAACAAAATTTTATCACCTCGAGGGGAAGCCAAAACTACTCCAGCCCCCGAGCCCTGCAATTGCCTGGACCCATCAAAGTGAATCATCCAGTGTGTGTTATCCGGCTTCTCTTCAGGGGCCTGTAAATCTATCCAATTGTTGATGAAATCCACCAGTGCTTGAGATTTGATAGCAGTGTGAGGTACATATTTTAAGCCACGGGGCCCAAGTTCAATAGCCCACTTGGCGACTCGTCCTGTAGCCTCTTTGTTCTGGATGATATCCCCCAAAGGAGCAGAACTGACCACAGTGATGGGATGACCCAGAAAGTACTGCTTAAGCTTCCAGCTGGCCATGAACACCCCATAAACAAGCTTCTGCCAATGTGGATACCTTTGTTTAGACTCAATGAGCACCTCACTGATGTAGTAAATCGGACATTGAACCGGGTATTCCTTACCAGACTCTTTTCGCTCCACCACAATAGCTACACCTGACAGCTTGTGCATTAGCAGCCACATATAACAACAGCGGCTCTTTATCAATTTGAGAGGCAAGGACTGGTGGCTCAGCCAGTTGTCTCTTCAAATCTTCAAAAGCCACGTTGGCAGCGTCACTCCAGACAAATTTGTCTGTTTTCTTCAACATCTGATACAGCGGTATGGCCTTCTCACCTAACCGGCTTATGAGCCGGCTTAACGCGGCAATATGACCCGCCAATCGCTGAACATCATTGATGCACTTGGGTTTTGGCAAAGAGTTAATAGCCTTGATCTTATCCGGGTTAGCCTCAATGCCTTGGTTAGAAACCAAAAAACCCAAAAGCTTGCTCGTTGGCACACCAAAGACACACTTCGCTGGGTTAAGCATCACGTTGTACACCCGGAGATTATCAAAGGTCTCCTTGAGATCATATATCAGTGTTTCCTTCTCTCTGGGCTTCACCACAATATCATCCACGTAAGCATGCACATTACGGCCGATCTGAGTATGAAGGCAATCTGTACGCAACGCTGATAAGTCGCTTGGACACTCTTAAGCCCAAAAAGCATAGAAACATAGCAGAAGGTTCCAAAAGGAGTAATGAATGTTGTCTTCTCCTGGTCCTTAACCACCATCTTGATCTGATGATATCCAGAGTAAGCATCTAGAAAACTCAAACGCTAACATCCCGCCATAGCATCAATGATTTGATCAATACGCGGAAGAGCAAATGGGTCAGCCGGACAAGCTTTGTTTAAGTCCGTGTAATCCAAACACATACGCCACGTGTCGTTCTTCTTGATCACCAGCACCGGGTTAGCCAACCACTCTGGATGAAATACCTCAATGATAAACCCGGACGCCAAGAGCCGGGCCACTTCTTGTCCAATGGCCTCACACCTCTCTTAGTTAAACCGCCGAAGGAACTGCTTGACCGGCTTAAACTTTGGATCAATGTTGAGAATGTGCTGAGCGAGTTCTCTCGATACACCCGGCATGTCAGAAGGTTTCCATGCAAAGATGTCCCAATTCTCACGGGTGAACTCGATGTGCGTGCTTTCCTATTTAGCACCCAGATTAGCGCTGATACTAAACTGCTTAGATGAATCGCCAGGAACAAAATCAACCATCTTGGTATCCTCCGCCGATTTGAACTTCATCTCCGGCTCACGCACTGTGGCGGGCTTCTTCAATGATGTCATATCTGCCGGGTCAACATTGTCTTTATAGTATTTTAACTCTTCTGCAGCGCAGACTGACTCAGCATAAGCCGCGTCACCTTCCTCGCATTCCAGAGCCACCTTTCGACTGCCATGAACTGTAATGGTCCCTTTATGACCTGGCATCTTCAGCTGCCGATACACATAACACGACCGTGCCATGAACTTGACATAAGCCGGCCACCCAAACAGAGCGTGATAAGGGCTACTGATGTTGACCACCTCAAAGGTTAATTTCTTGGCCCTAGAATCATACTCATCTCCAAAGGCTACCTCTAGCTCGATCTTACCAACTGGGTATGCTGACTTGCCAGGAACCACGCCATGAAAAACTGTATTGGACTGCTTAAGATTTTTATCTGTTAACCCCATACGATGGAAGGTCTCATAATAGAGGATATTGATGCTGCTGCCTCCATCCATGAGAACCTTAGTGAATTTGTACCCCCCCCCCACCACCAAACTTGTGGTGCTACCACCAAAGCCAAGTAACCCGGATTATCGACCCGGGGCGGATGATCCTCCCAACTCCACGTGATGGCCTGCTCAGACCATCATAAGTAGCGAGGAACTACTGGCTCAACAGTGTTCACTGCCCTCTTATGAAGCTTCTGGTCCCGTTTACATAAGCTTGTGGTGAAAACGTGATACTGTCCACGGTTTAACTACTTTGGATTACTCTGATAACCAGACTGCTGCTGCTGCTGACCCCCCCTGGCCAGATTGTTGATTGAAATTGCCCTGATTGTTCTGGTGGCCCTGAAAGCCGGAACCAGAGCCACCACCTCCGTTGTTCGGGTCGTGAAAGCCGCCGCCTCCTGAACCGCCGCCCGACCCGTGATTTCCATTGAACATATTGGAATTTTTGAAGGCCTTCATGATAGTGCAATCCTTCCATAGGTGCGTAGCTGGACTCTCCTTCGTGCCATGCTTCGGGCAAGGCTCATTCAACAACTACTCGAGAGTAGGGCCTGACCCGCCAGATCATGGAGGTGCCCTCCCCTTACGCCGCTGACTTTTGCCATGTGTATTGGTGTTAGCCACAAACTCTAAGTTACCATCTGCCTTACGTTTATTATTGCAGCCTTGATTTGCCGGGTTAGGCTGCGTGCCCTTAGCGTTGCCACTCTTCTTTCCCTTCCCTGCCTTCTCATCGTCAGACTCGGGATCCTTGGTGCTATCCGAGTCGGCATACTTAACCAGAGCCGCCATCAACTAACCCATGTCAGGACCTTCACGCTTGAGCCGCCCCAGCTTCATCTTTAAAGGCTCAAAACGGAAATTTTGCTCTAACATCAGCACTGCAGAGCCAGCATCCATCTTATCAGAGGAGTGTATTATTTCCTTGAACCGGCGCACCCAATGGGTCGTAGGCTCACCCTCCTGTTGTTTGCAACCAGTCAGATCCACAATTGACATGGGTTGTTTGCACGTATCTTTAAAGTTCTGGATAAACTTCTTCTTTAACTCTGCCCATGAACCAATGGAATTAGGTGGCAAAGCCTTCAACCAATTACGGGATGTTCCATCCAACATCATGGTGAAGTACTTGGCCATCGCAGCATCACTCACCTCCAGTAACTCCATGGCCATCTCATAACTCTCAATCCATGCTCCGGGCTGTAAATCGGCCGTGTAATTTGGTACCTTACGAGGCCCCTTAAAATCCTTGGGTAAACGCTTGTTACGTACAGCCAGCACCAAACAGGGCACAACTCCGGTTCTGGTGACAATTCCTACATCAACTGACACTGCTGGATAAACCGGCAGGGGCTAATAAGCCGCCTGCTGCGCCGCCTGTTGAGCTGCTATTTCCGCTGCCTGTTGAGCCGCTTGCTCAATCTGCTGACGCACTCTATCCTGATTATGCACATTAGGAGCCCCATCCTGAGTCGGGCCGTACCCACATGGCTGGTTATGGCACTGGGCATTGCTTGACACGGCTGGCAAATCCAAATGCCTGCTATAACTCTTACTCCTGCTCGGGCGTGGGGAAGAATGAATCATGTCTCTACTATAAGAGTATGCCTCCTGATGTGCCAAGGCTGTCTGAAGAAGATCTCTGACTCTTCGTGTTTCAACCACCGCCGGTGAGTCGCCATCAGCTGGGAGAGCCGGCAGTCGTGCTGCCGCCGCGATCATGTTCTCCAGTGGGGTAGAGTAATGACCCGATGGTGTCGGCACATAAGGGGGCGGAGCAGTGTTTAGACATGGGGGTCCCATAACCTGTGGCTGAATCAGCGCGTTGATCTCGGGTGTTATAACCTGATTTGCTCCCGGCGGGTTACTGGGTCCCGCTCCGGGTGTTTGGAAAAGGTTCCTCGGATCATAAATCAGAGGCAGACGAGATTGAGCCTTCTGATACCTTCTCCTCATAACCTCATTGGATGCGTTCTGCTCCATCGTGAGCTGAAAAGCCTGTGATTGAATCTACTGTGCTCGGACATCCAGAGCCGCCCGCTCAACGGTCATCCGGATGTCCTCTGCCGCCAGGTTTTCCTTAGCATGTGCTATATCAAGTTTCAACTGTGCCACTTCTGCATCATGCTGAGCTTGATCCATCGGGTTGACCACGGCGGTTAACAGGGTCATCAACTTATCAGTGAGATCTATCAGCACCTGAGCCGACGAGCGCACAGGGCCTCCTGCCCCGGCCGCTGCTGTCCCGGAGGTCATGGCCGCCGCAGTTGATGAAATTAGCGCAGGTTGAGTATGTGCCATGAAGATTCCGACTCTGCTTGGCGGCAAAAAGGGGTCCGGAATACTACCGCCATCGGAACAGCCCCCAAGCCCGCCGTCTTGCAGTTGATAAAACGAATCCGTCTCACCTGTGGATGACTCACCATCGGGGTAGATGGCCGTCTCACCGCCGGAGTCAGATCCTTCAGAAAATTCTCCTCCATGGATGCGTCCCACGAAGGCACGCCTCATGGCGGGTTGAGCCCGGGCAGGTTTTGAACACTAAGCCGTCCCGATGATGTCGGTGCAGATGTCTGGCTCAGGGCCCGTCTCTCTGATCTTGCTAATGAAGATGTGGCTTCCGCCGAAGGGGATCCGGTACCCATACTCAATTGAGACGGCGTCGGGGCCCCAGCCTGCGTCGTCGATGTAGAGCTTGTCGCGATGACTCTTGGTCATCCGGCCCACAGCGTATCCCTTGAGCCCTTCGAAGCTGCCCTTTAAGAACTCAAATCCATTGTGCGCTGGCCCCACGGTGGGCGCCAACTGTCGTGGGATTGTCACATCAGATGTCCTAGCGTAAGGACTTAGTCGTGGATCCATCGCAACTAGGAAGCTTAAAGGGGTTAAACGGGACAAAGGACACAAGGTTTATACTGGTTCGGCCCCTTGCGGTGAAGGTAAAAGCCTACAATCCAGTTTTGAGTGGGATTGCTTATGAATTGATAACCAGGGAGCGAATCCGCTTGACCTAGTTCCCGATCTGATGTTTCTTGCCCTGAACCGCCGCCGGTTCATCCCTGTATATACAGAGGTCGACGCATAGAGGCTCACGGAGTCCCGGCCGGCTAATAAACAGTGTCCGGCTCGGTCTCTTAACTATTCTTGCGTTACAATACAAGCCACATACATATGGCGGTTTATCACTACGGGCCTTAAGTCGCCTCTGGGCTTTGGGCCCTTTCTTGAACCGCCATCTCCATACTGGGCCTTGGGCTTCAAGAATACTTGCAAGTATAACCTGGCCCCTCCTGGGTGGGTTATACCAATAGTTATATCCCCAACAAAACTTGTAACAACTATTTTGTTTTTAGTGTTATTGGCATTAATGCATTGTGTATACATCATTGTGTATACACAGATCGTCCCATGCAATGTGAGGTCGGAATTCAACAAGATGACCGGAGACACTATGTCCTTTGAGGCTCCTAGGGGCCCCTATTCCATGGAGGTTGAGAAAGGACGAAATATGTCACAGATCGGAGGATATGGATGGAACTATTTCATCTCCCACATGGGTATCACTGGTGGTGAGTTGATCAGCTTCTCCTTCAGAGCAGAAAGACCCAAGTTGGCCGTCATTTATCTCAACACGGATGAAGATGATGAGGACCCACTTGATGAAGCCATCTATACTCAAAGAATAAGGCTGAGCGAGGACGAGGTGTGCAACCTATGGGGCATAATTCTGCCACTTGCTAACTTTGTCGGGGTGCCATTGGTGACCCGCCTGACAACTACCATGGTTGATCGTCATGTTCTGGTATGTTATACTTAGTGTACAATCTGACTACATGCTTACTTAGTAGAATTCAAGCTTAGTAGAAATGTAGTACTGTTTTTGATAGTGTACAAACCTATAGTTAGTAGAAATATATTTGCAAGAGTAGTGCGAGGCTACTTATTAATTGATATGTTTTTCTTATTCAAAAATTGCCAAAGAGCCTATCTGTGAGTGGTGGTATCAAGCCTGATGAAGAAGGATCTGCTGGAATACGCCTTACTGCAAGGACCACCGTCACCACCTATGCATACAGCATGGACACAGACGGTCGCACATACTTCAGCTCGGTTGGGTGGAAGAACTTCCTCATTGGTAAGAATCTTCGTGTTGGACAAGCCATCCTAATTACAATCAGAAACACCCACCGCCATGGCGTTAGGATGATGGTCGTCGTCGATATCATCTAGAACTACATATGTGTGTGGCTATATGACTACCCCTAGTAGACTGATATATGATGTATGACTACCTAGTACTACTTATCATATATGCTCCTGTATGAACCATATATGTGTGTGAGGATGCATGTTGACTATATATGAGTACCTATAATGCTTAATGATATTGTATGACTACTGTATGACTATACGGTATTGTGGTTAATGATATTGTAATCTGGTATATGTGAAATTGCTTTTTATTGAAACGGGGTACTATTCTAGATCAATAGGAAGCATCGAAAAAATGTTGAAAGATACAGCAGTAGCGCGGGCAAAGAAAAGTGCTACAGCTACTTATTAGTAGCGCTTGTTGGAAAACCGCTACTGATATAGTCAATACTAGTAGCGTGTGTACATAGAGCGCTACTACTATATGTTAGCTATAGCGCCTTATTAGTAGCGCGGCCACCCGCACTACTAATAGCGTTAAAACGCGCGCTACTACTAGGGTTTTTCCTAGTAGTGTATACAGGTACAATGGCTGGTATATGTGTGGAGGAGGAGAGAGACCTACCTTATGTATTGAGGGAGATCGATCAGCATCCATGCATATGTGTAGGAGAGGAATAAGATTGGGAGAGAGAAAGAGCTAGAGTGTTGGAGGGTTGGTGGTGGAGTTGCTTCTCACAAATGATAGGAGAGGCCTGCTAGACAAATGAAGGGTACACCTGCAATACCAATAAGAGAGCGGATGTCTGCCTGCCTGCGCATGTGCGTGTGAGAGACTGGTCAGGAGGCATGCACGAATGATGAGGGGGATCATATGGTTGTGGTAAGCAGACGTAACTACATAGGAAGTTCAATCGTCCTTTGTCGGAGAAAGGGAGAGACATGACTTGTGAGGTACGTCGATCGATGCATGAAGAGTTATAGTCGACCTAGGTATATGTAGGGAGATCGATCGGTATACATGCGTGTATGTGTTAGAAGCGAATAAGGCCCGGAGGGAAGAATAGAGAGAGAGAGAGAGAGAGAGAGAGAGAGAGAGAGAGAGAGAGGCATGCAGCTAGGAGGTGGTGCGAGAGGCCTACTATATCGGGGGGAAGGAGTTTGCGAGTACGAGATCGATGAAAAGAGGGGCGGGAGTGAGGCATGCACGGTGAGAAGAGAAGAGGTGTTTGTGGTAGGCACACCTGGCTAGAGAGGTATATCGATCGGTGTGTGCCAGAAAGAAGGAGTTGGGGGGCCTAAACACACCATGGGTGAACGACCTAAAGTGAAAAGATGAATGTGCGCGATGGAGCTAGAGAATGCTAAGGGAGGGTGGGAGGGAGGCGGGCATGTGCATGCATGAGAGAAAGTTAGAGCTAGCTACAAAGATAAGAAGATTATGTGGGTGTAAAATAAGAATAGAGATCATAATTCATTATAAAAGTGGATTCGGATATTTGAAGATATATCGTAGTGTTTTAAACTGACGCATGCATGAATACATATAATGGTGATATGCATGGGTGTGGTTATGAACATATTATACTAAATATAATATATAGAACATTTATTTGCATTTGTGATAATATGTGGCTTTTGTAGCTCAGGGCTAAATGCTTGTCATAATTTAGGGGGCGGGGCACTATACTTTGTGTGATAAACACATTGTACATATGAAACATGGTTTAGATTATGAAGATGTATTTAGTACATCAAATGCACTATTATTTGGAATCAACATCAAGTGTATTCAAAATTTCGAATTCGAATTCATATAGTACACATAGTCCATATCTATCTCTATAGTAATCATGTGGTGTGTTGTTAAGATAATACACAAATGATGGTTTAAGTTGGCAACAATCATAATTGTAGATTCTCATTCAAATAGAGAAATGAATTCAAATTTAGTTCGAATTGCAGCGGTATTATAGACATTTGGAATGCACTAAAATGTTCATATGAGTAAGTTACATGCATTACACAGCCAGCAAAAAAATTTAATTGGACATAACATGGATTCATAGCTTTGAATAACATGTGTACAGTAAAACGGGACAAGACTCTCTCTTTGTGTGGTGTGAATAGTTTTATATTTTCATTTTTTTCGTTGAGGGAAGTGCGAATTGATTAGGTACGCACATTATTACACATTAGTCTTGTCCCTAAAGTTCAACCCGCGCCTTGTTATCCCGAAAATTCAGATATCGTGCTCCCAAAACTCGCGCTTTCACAACCCACGCCTTGCTATCCCCAAATTACAACACGCGCAAAAACTCCCTACAACTACCAAATCCCGACAGGCGAAATTCCTTTAACCTTGAGCCAAAACGGCCACTAGTTCAAATCAGTGGAAGTACTTTTGTAACACACCCTACATTATGGTCAAGCGCGTCATGGTTCCCCCCTCCCATCGCATCTTTTCGACATTCAAAATCCCAGACCGCCATAACCTCTCTGCTCCAGCCCTGAAACCCAACCCTCCTCCATCCGCCACCTCACTGCTGCCAAGCCGAAGCCTCTTCCCTGACGACGTCGTCCACCGCAACAGCTCGACGTCCCTCATCCACCTCACCGGTTGAGGATCCCTCGTCGATCTCGTCGTCCCACCGGTTCAGCCGCCCCGTCCTCCACCTCCAAGGAGTTGTTCCGAGGATCACCTCGTCTATCGCGGCAGATCCATCCCCACACCGTCGCCTTAACCTTCTCCACCGGAACCACATCATCCTCACCGACTCATCGGATGAAGCCGAGGCCAACTCGGCACCACCAAAGAGGTTGTACACTCAGCGCATCACACCTTCTCCTTAACTCGACCTCCCAGCACCGACGGCTCTCCATCCCTCACCCCAATGGTGCGGCTACCTCAAAGCTGGTGCCGCCAGAGACATCTCCATGGCGGCTCCCCCAGTGCGAGGCTCCCTCGGCGGTGTCCATACCAGTCGGATCTGCTGCTACTGCTCCGGCTCTCGCTCGCTCGTGCTGCTGCTACTGCAGCTCCATCTGTTGCTCGGTTGCGCCGCTACTCTGCTCTTCTCCTCGCTCATGCTGCTGCTCTGCTCTTGCTCTCACTCATGCTGCTGATGCTGGTACACGGGTTGTTGCAGCTACACAAGTTGCTGCTCTGGCTCTAGTTCACGCTGCTCCTCCAGGCCTTGTTGCTCCGGCTGCTATCTGCTACCTTGTTCCTTGTTGATCGCCTGCTGATTTAGATCACAGTTTCTCTACTACTAGTGCTTGAGCGGCCTAAACTACATGTGAAGTGCCTCTCTGCTACCAGTGCGTTCAGTTTCGATAGTAACATTCATATTCCACAGTAAATTTCAGTTTCAACTGTTAAGTTCAGAGTCAACAGTTTTTACCTGATCTATTGTAGTCAGGTGTTTTTTGGTGATGTAAATTTTACATCTATCACTTTTTGGCAATGACTTTTACATCATCTATTGAAGATGCTATTAGAATCCCACTTGATATTAATGATGTATGTCTTGTACTGCTTCAGCCTCGACGTCTTACGGCAACAAAAGAACCATCCATCACAACAGAGCAGCGCCCTGGACACCGTCTACAAATGCCTCAGATCTTCCTCCACACCTCCGGCAGCCACCTCTGCCGCAACTTCTTCAACGACCGACCCAATGATGCTGAGGTCGACACGGCTACGCCAAAGAGGATGTACACTTGTCACATCACTTATTACTCTACATTCATGTCGATCCATTAGGGCTATTTTGGTTCAAAGGAAAAAGTGAAGGAAAAACATAGCAAAAGGAAATTTTCCTATGGCACTCTACTATTCAATTATTCATGCATTTCGTTGAAAGGAATGGAGCAAAACATCCACCTAGACCTACTTTTCAAAATCATATGCATGAAAACAAGACTAAGTGCAGTAGTGGCAGAATAACATTCTAATTGTACACACTTTCATATGGTTTCATTCTAATTTGGCCATATTTCTTTGCATTCCTTTGCTCTTCCAATTCCTATGAACCAAACACCCAAGTTGACAGAAATCATGTATTTACAGATGCTCCATTTCCCGCGTGCATTCCTATCCTATTCTAGTGTTTTTCCTATCCTTGCGTCTTTAGAATCCTGCAAGCCAAAGGAGCCCTTACAGAATTACTTCAGTTACAGATAGGTGTCGAAGAAAACTTTATGTGGTTTGTCCTGCTCCTGTCGCGACATCGTCCACCTCACCTGAGCTGCTCCATCAATAGAAGCATCCACCATACCAGACATCACGACTCCTGACTGTATTTTGCTGCCTCAGATCTCCTTCCCTGTCGTCGGCATCCACCACAACTACATCACCATCATCGACTCAGCAGATGAACCTGAGGAGTACACTGGTCCACAAGAGAGGTCGCACTCTTTTGCTTCTGCTTATGTAATGCATTGCTTAATTTTACCTGCTACTTTATCGTCTTGTTCACCTCTTAGACTCCAAGTGAGATCCAAATTAATGTTCAAACTTGAGTTTTAAAATTACTTGTGGGGCACATACCGAGGCAGCAATGAATAGTATCTCAGTCTATTATCTGGATCACCTAGGATATGCCTATGTTGTTCATCTTGGGTGGTAAACAAATAGTAAAGCAATCATCATCTGTCTTTTTATTAAATTAAAGCTATCATCAGCCTACTATCATTATTTTTGGATCCATCCATTGGTTGTTACCATCACTCTATATTTTTGCATGCTCTCCTTACATAATCTCACTATATTTTTTCGTATGCATGTCAGATACTGTACACAATCATGTTGAACATGTAGAGAAAAAGAGAAGAGTTTTGTGCATCAATATAATGTCATGCAGACATTGCTCCATGGTGGGTTCAATGGCAAACCCTCCCCACCCCCCTCCAGATTGTAATCCAGAGGAAGTTATATGTTCTGAGGCGGATTCAGATGCAGCTAACCGCTCCTATTTACCCCTCGAGGTGTTTGCTCTAGCTTAGCATGATGATGTTGGTCATATCATGCATATGTTGCCTTGTAGTGCCTACTTTCCGACTTTCGACATCATATATGTCATCTGGTCAGTTTTAACATGTTCTGTGATGCCACTTGTTTAGTTTATATATCATATATGAGGATTATGCAATGGCATCTCTTTTAGCCAGCCATAATATATATGAAATATGCACTGCCATCCTGTTTAACCAGGCATCATATATTTGAATGATATCTTGCCAATCCTTTTCTTGATTACATTTCCATTTGTCGACAATGGTTGTACATTCAACTACTCTTCCTGTGAATCAGCCATTTGAGTGGGTGATGAAAAAATCTGGAGTGAAAACAAGGTCTTCGGAGCAGACAATGCTACCTATCGAAGCAGATCTCTTGCTGGGCCCGATAGCTCCTCATAGATGGATTCAGAGACAGATGATCAGTCCTATTCCCCCACCGAGGTGTATGCTCTAACTTGGCATGGTTATACTGCTCATATCATGCATATGGTGTCTTGCATTGCATAGTTTAGACATCATATACAAAATATTCAACACCATGTTCTTAGTTCAGACATCATATATGTGAATGCCCTCTGCTTAGTATATAAATCGCATATGTGAATTAAATCATGTGATCCTGATTACTTAGATAACATGTATGTGAATTATGTCATGCGAACCTATTTACTAAAGACATCATATAATTATCTCATGCCATCATGTATAGTTAGTTATCATATCTTCTGATTATGTCATGCTATGCTATCCAGATTAGATAGACATCATATATGTGAAATTATGTCATGCTATCCTTTTTTGTTAAACAATATACATGTGAACTATTTCATGCCCTCTTTTTTCCACACTATCTATTGCATCTGTCTCTTTTACAAAGTCTGCACATTCAACTATGTTTCCTATTTATCAGCCATCTGAATTGGAGTGGGTGATGACAGTATCTAGCGGAGTAAAAACACGATCTTCAAATAAAATAGTGCTACCTCTAGGTGGAGATAGCACTCTGGTTGTATGTGCATGAGAACCAGCCCTACCACACATAACCCAAACTCCCGCAGATTGTACTCCTACTGTGATGGACAGAGAACCAACTTCACCAAATCTAACCCCAACCCCAGCAGATAGTAAACCAGTTCCTGTTAACACAACACCATCTCCACCATAGAGCTCCCAAACAAGAGCAGTTAGTAAGGCAGCTCCAGTGCCCAAAGCGCTAGTAGTACCAGGCGAACCCCAACTCCACCAGTTAGTACACCTATTCCTGTGGAGGAAGCACAACCAGCCATTCGTAGTTTAGCATCTATCGCATTTGATGTTGTTAAATTCTATGTGTGTATCTTCCCATCATGGAAATATTATACTGAAGATGAAGGAAAATGTCAGTTGCAGGTGTTCGTCCAGTAGTTATGTGTAAGTAATGTTATTCATGGAAATTACTTTGCTTTGTCCCATACACTCTACCTCCATGATGGTTATAATACAGCAAATGCTCCCATTTTCTCTATAGAGAAGGACCGGTTTGGAAACTCAGGATGAGGTAACATGTGCTAATACCTCTGCTATCTTCAAGAATGCTTGGTGGCAGTATCAGAATTACCTGAAGAAAACGTACTTCACTAGACAAGAAACTCGTCAAATTCCCTTCTGTTCTCCTAAGACACATTTACGGGATGATGACTGGGAACGCCTTGTTCTGCACTGGTCCCGAACAAAGAATGCGGTAAGGTCTATGAGCTCATTTTTTTATTTTTTAGTAATATATGTCTGTGTCTTACTATACTCTGTTCGTGTAGAACAAGTGCTTAAACCTGAAGAACAATTGTTTTCATTTAAGATTCCATTGCTATCGTGCATACTGATTTGCTCTGTATCACTGTATTCACTCATATAAACTTATTTTTAAATTGAAGGATTCAACCAAAACTCCAATGCCACAACAGGTATGTTTAAGCATGTTTCTTTAACAGGTTTGCTCTTATAAATAGCTCTGTTGATTTGAATTTCAATTGTGTATATAGTTGACTTCTCATATCATGCACATTACTAGCATCACAACAGAGCCAATAGTGTTGTTGTACATGTAGACCCGTGGTATGATACGTCTCCAACGTATATATAATTTTTGATTGTTCCATGCTGTTATATTATCATTCTTGGATGTTTTAAAATCATTTTATAGTCATTTTATATCATTTTTTGTACTAACCTATTGGCATAGTGCCCAGTGCCAGTTACTATTTTCTGCTTATTTTTTACATAGCAGGAAATCAATACCAAACGAAGTCCAAATGCAACGAAACTTTTTGTGGATTTTGTTTTGGACCAGAAGACATCCAGTGGGTCAAGGAAGTACCTGAGGGGATCTCCAAGGCGAGCACAACCCACCAGGGCGCACTTGGAGGCCCAGGCATGCCCAGGTGGGTTGTGCCCACCTCGGTGGCCCCCCGCGCCGCCTCTTTGCACTATAAATACCCCAATATTCTAGAAGGCCTAAGGGAGTTGACCAAAATCAATTCTAGCAGCCGCAAGTTCTAGAAACACCAGATCCAATCTAGACACCATCTCGGAGGGGTTCATCATGTCCATTGGTGCCTCTACAATGATGCGTGAGTAGTTCTTTGTAGATCTACGGGTCTATGGTTTGTAGCTAGATGGCTTCATCTCTCTCTCTCTCTCTCTCATGATTATCAATACAATGGTTTCTTGGAGATCCATATGATGTAAGTCTTTTTGCGGTGTGTTTGTTCGGATCCGATGAACTTCGAGTTTATGATCAGATCTATGTTTTTATCCATGAAATTTATTTGAGTCTTATTTGATCTCTTATATGCATGATTGATTATAGCCTCGTATTTCTTCTCCGATATTTTGGTTTTATTTGGCCAACTTGATCTATTTATCTAGCAATGGGAAGAGGTGCTTTGTGATGGGTTTGATCTTAGGGTGCTTGATCCCAGTGATAGAAGGGGAAACGACATGTATTTATTGTTTCTATTAAGGATAACAAGATGGTGTCTATTTCAACATAAATAGATCTTGTCTACATCATGTCATCGTTCTTATTGCATTACTCTGTTTTTTCATGAACATAATACACTAAATGCATGCTGGATAGCGGTCGATGTGTGGAGTAATAGTAGTAGATGCAGGCAGGAGTTTGTCTACTAATCTTGGGCGTGATGCCTATATAATGATCACTGCCTGGATATCATCATGATTATATGAAGTTCTATCAATTGCCCAACAGTAATTGTTTTCTCATTGTTTGCTATTTTTTTCGAGAGAAGCCACTAGTGAAACGTACGGCCCCTGGCTCTCTTCTCATCATATTTGCCTTTGCAATCTATTTTCCTTTCCTTTTATTTTCAGTTCTATTAAACCAAAAATACAAAAATACCTTGCTGCACTTGATTTATTTCACGGTCTATTTATCCTATCTATCACAACTTTATCACGTCTTCTCGCCAATTCGAGGCACCGTTACCCGAAAGGGATTGAAAACCCCTTTATCGCGTCGGGTTGCGAGTATTTGTTATTTGTGTGCAGGGGCTGTTTACGTTGTGTTGCTTGGTTCTCCTACTGGTTCGATAACCTTGGTATCATCACTGAGGGAAATACCTACCGTTGTTGTGTTGCATCATCCCTTCCTCTTTGGGGAAATACCAACATAGTTTAAGCAGGCATCATGGTACCCATCTGAAATCTTGTTCTATCGTGTAGTTTCCCGCGCTTTGTATTCTTTTAGTGTTGCTTTATCTTGAACTAATATGATTTGAACCGTGTCTCTATTTTGATTTGCCAAGACAATACAATGACTATAGGACATAGATATATGTTTCTTTGATGCTTTTATTATATACTAGTTGGCAATAGAAGACTTGGTAGTTTGATCCTATCCACCTTACTAATGAACTAGTTCACCGAAATGAGTTTCATATACTACATGCTAAACCTGTTATGTGTTTGCTTGTTTCTTGTTTTAGAATGCTTACAGAATATTGGGAAGAGTACCTTATTAAGCAATGGTAAAGTAATGCAGATAAGGTTCAGGATAGTCAGACATCCTTGTGGTCTCCAACAAAGCTGATAAAACACCTAAGGAAGACTATCTTGAAGACAGTGAGACAATCCCAAAGTAATGCCTTGGTTTAGTGTTCGAGTTACTGGCCACTACTGATGGCACAAGCTATTCGAACTCACTGTCTGAATCAGTTCGGTTTCTTGAGTCTCAACTACAAGCTGAAATACATCAATCAGTTGTGCTGCAATAAGAAGCCGAAGGACTACAGAAGTCCCTGGAGAATTCAGATGCATACTTTCTGGTTCAATAGCAAGCGTTGGATGATCTTAGCGCCAAACAGGAGAATGCTAATAAGCTTGTTAAGCTTATTGCCAGCATGGTGGATACCCAGGATAACATTTCTTGAGATCTTCTGAAGTTTTTTCAGTTATGGACTTGTTTTGCTGCCGCGTTTATTTGCACTGGTGGCCAATTTAGAAGGCCAGTGTATGTAAGATGCTGCTTTGTTCCCTATATTTGCACTAGTGGCGAACTTTGATGCCCAGTGGATGTAATATGTGTAATAGCCGTAATAGCCTAGCGTTAGTTGCTTGCTTATTAATTTCCTTATTGTCTTGTTTAGTTGTTTGCTTGTAGTCACTGTAGTTGTTTTTTGTGTTTTTCTAGTGGCCACAATAAACTATTTTTATTACTAGGCCACAATAACGATAGCAACATATGGACCGTTGTAACCATGGTCCTACTACCTGCTGTAGTGACCATGGGCCTTCTATGGGCTGTAGGATCCATGGGCCTTCTATGGTTCGTATAATGAATGGGCCTTCTACGGCCGCATAATCGTTTGGCCAACCATGGGCCGTACTATTCGTGGACCAATAACGGTCCGCAAAATGGTCGTAAACGGGCTAAATTGGAAATCATCTGTTTATGGCCCGACCATAATGGGCCATTAATAGGCCCTATTTGATGAAGCTATGAAAACTGCCCAACGGGTTAACGGGCCACAAACGGGCTGACTGTAACCACGGGCTGAATTTGGCCCACAAGCGGAACAGGCCAGTAACGGACCGTAAGTAACCGAATTCTGGAAATGAGCCCAAGAATAAATGGTCCCATAGAAGGCCGAAAGTCAACACAGGCTGGAAACGGCCAACACAATAATGGGTCATTAATGGGTATAAAGCGATACACTGTTTATTATGGGCCAGTTTCACCTCGGGCCTTTAATGGGCCCATAGTTACAAAGGGCCTCGTATGGGCCAAAAGATGTCATGGGCCATACATGGGCGAGAAGTTACAACGGCTTGGAATCATATTGGACAGCCCATATTACGCTACTGGTCCTACTTCGGATAGGCCATAACGGGGCGTGAGTTAGCAGGCTGTAATGGGCTATATGCGAACAAGCCATTAACAGGCTTTCCGTGGGCTGACCGCTACCATTTACCAAATCAAACGGGCCGGCCTTTTCACCGGAATGGGCCTCCTTGTGTCGTGCCACGTGTTTACGCATTATATTCGCCTCTGATCCAATGAGTGGATGACATATGTCCCAACGGTGAGCTGACACGTGGTTCCTCTGGACACTGCGAGTTTTACACGTGGAAAATCCCCATTGGTACGGGATGTTAACGGGTTATCGAATCCAAACCCAAACCTGATAGCTAAACGGCGACCCATTATGGTGGATGCCACATGTCAGTTACCCTTGACGAAAGCACTTCCATGACACGCCACTTATAGTCATGGAAGTGGACACTTCCGTGATGATAATTTTGGTATTGTCATGGAACACTTCTATGATAGCACATCTATGGCTATCTTGATTCTGTCATAAAATCTTCATGGATGTACATGCACGACAGAAAACGTGACCTATTGTGAAAAACACGTATCATCACGGAAGTGGTTTTTTTTGTAGTGTGTGCACTATCACTGGGAGGTGTGCGAGTAGCTGTGTGAAATGACGGTAGGCATGCCAGCAGTCCCTTGCACAGGCTCACCAGGAGGCCAGCCAGCCCTTTGACCATCGCCCACCTCACTCCCACTGCTCCGTATTAATGGCGCACCCGAGCCACTAGTCATTATAGGTGGCCGCACCCCAAAGTCTCGCTACACAAACAATCCTCTCTCTCTCCACGTGCATCCTTGATGATGTTCTCACTCGTCACCAACATCAGTGTATGAGGATGCCGTCAAAGCGCACCACCGGAGGGAGTAGCGACGCCGGGGCTGCTGAAGCACCTGAGCATGGCATGAAGCTGGAGCCAGAGGTTGTCGTCACCGACGACGAGGTCTCGCGGGGGAAGAAGCGTGATCTTAATGTCATTGACATCGTCGTGCTTCCCCAGCCGGAGTCAGAGGTCCACAGCGACTCCGGTGAGGACTCCGTCGACCACTCTGGTGACAACTCCGACGAAGATGAAGAACCGGTTAGTCATCTATACCCATATATGTGGCAAATATATCCTAGGTTTTCTCTGGTTAGCCTTGCCTCCCTCTTTTTTGGAATACAAATCCTATGTTATGTTCTCCCAATCCATGAATATGAGTAATATTCCTTAGATCCATGTAGTGTATTGATTGTTTGAATGGTACAGATGATAAGTGATTAATTGTTTCATTTTTACAAATGATTTATGTTAATAATCCGATTAGGCTTAGTGTTCATGCTTATAATTCCAAACCAAATCTTGACAATTGATTTTGAATGTCCTACATATATGTTTGTGCCAATTTTTTCAAGATTGGTATTGTCAGATTATGGGTTCCGCAAACCCTTGAAAGGTTCGAACTCTGGGGTGCGTGCAGAAATCTCAACCTACCCAGCTTGCCTACTCGCGATTCTCCTAAGCCTAGCGCAATGAGCCCGAAGAGACAGAGAGACACATTAGTTTATCCTGGTTCGGGCCACCTTGCGGTTTAATACCCTACTCTAGCATTTTGGTGGATTGCCTCAAAGGGCTGAGGATGAACTAGTACAGTGGATGAAGTGTCCTCAGGAGGTGAGGTGTTCTTGAGCTCAAGAGAGCTCGTGAGATGGTCGGGTGAGAATGGATCCCCCTTCTATGGTGGTGGCTAAGTCCTATTTATAGTGGCCTTGGTCCTCTTCCCAAATGTAGGCGGGAAGGGATCCCACAACGGCCGGATTTGAAAGGGGACAAGTAGTACAGCTCATCCTGACAAAAGTAGTCTTCGCCTGCGAAAAGCCCCTGGTCGTGACGCTGTGGTGGGATCGGTGTTGACCTCCGTCCTGCCGTCCTAGTGGCCTTGGTCTTGTAGCACGGGAATGGAAACATTTGGTTGATTCCTCGGGACTCCGCGCCTGTGGCCTGCCTCCCTTTCACCAAATAGGAAACTGGCGCTCCGCACCCGCATGGCCTTGGTCGTCACGGCTCACGTCAGCTAAGCCTCGTGAGGTGCACCTTGCATAGAACTCTCTGCCCCTTGGGAGCCAGCCTGAAGAGGTTGATCCCCTCGGGGGTCTTAGCATCGTTCGCCTCGCGAGGGTCTTGAGCTGTTGATGTAGAAGTTGGGTCGTACTAGGCCATCGATGGAGCCACGTGGTGGGCTGCAGGCAGGCGAGTCTGGATACCCCCATATCAAGAACGCCGATAGTAGCCCCCGGGCCCAAGGCGTGCTCGAACTTGGCTTTCAGGCGAAGCCAAAGGGCAAGTGCGGAGCACTGCGGGCCCTAACCACCTGTGGCCTTGATGACGCGTGGCGGCTGATGGGATGTGGGCGTCTCCACTTCCCCACGCTGCTTCAGCAACTATTCGACTTAACGGAACGATGCGGCATGCAGAAGATCATCATGGCGTGAGGTCGTGGAGGCTGGCAGTTGGCCTTCCTTGGCTATAAATGTGGGGAGGGACAGAGCCCCTCGCCCATCTCTCCTTTGTCTTCCTGCCGCCCGCTTCTTCTCCTTTTTCGTCTTGCTTCCATGGTGTCGCCGAGGAGGTTTTCAGCGGCCGAGAGGGGAAAGCTTCAAAGGAGGGACGAGCCTACCCGCCTCCTAAGAGAGGCCGCAGCTATCCCCGCAAGTATCCCGCGGCCCCTGTGGCAGCCCCTAGGGGGCGCGGGCGTGCACCCCCAGAGCCGGCCCTTCTCTTGGTGCCCAGGATGGCACATCTTCTCGCGGCGGGGGCCACCGGCTTCAGAGCAACCCCCATGACGACGGGAGGTCCGCCGTGATCGTGCGCCCGCCTTAGCGGAGCTCTTCGCTGGACATGCTCCCTGAATTGTGGTGTGGTTAGAGAGCCCGGCCGGCACCTCGCTTCGGCTTCTGCATTTCTTCTCCGACAAGCTTCCATCCTCAGGGCTCGACGGTCTCTGGCTGCAGGCCAATGGCTGCTGCAGCAGAGCTTCATGGGTCGGGGCTGAGGTTGCCGCCTCTGGCAGCGTGGTCCTGACCCGCGGCTGGCAGACATTCGCCCGCACGCGAGGCCTCGGTGGAAGGTGCATCCTGCACATAAAGTATGATGGTCTGGCAACCCTCTATGTGAAGGTGTTCAAGGAGGATGGCCGCCGTGTGGGATGCTGCCCGGAGGATGGCAGCGATGACGAGGGTGGCGAAGGTGAGCTTGGCCTTGGCGGCGCGCGCTCCTCTTCTCGCGACGGCATCTCTTCCTCGGATGAGTGCTCGAGCAGTGGTGGCTACGACCGGCCCCCATGTTATCGCGCTTGGGGCGAGGATGTCAGTGGTTCATCCCGCCACAGTGCTCCAGTGAAGCTGGAGAGGAGCCCGGCGTGAGTCTGGGGGCCGCCGAACTTGGACTCAAGTCCAGCCGCAGCCCCAGCTCGCCTATGGGGGAACTGGTGGAGCACCGGGCCACCTTGAGGCGCTTCTTGAGGATGCGACGCTGGTGCCGGGTTCGTACGCCCTCGGGTCTTCTTTGTTTAGCCTTTCATTTCTCCTGTAATTCTAAAAAAAGGTGGTGTACCCCGCGGGGGCGTGTAATGAACTATGGCAGTTATTCCCTTTATGCTATGCTTGCTATCTTGATGTTGTGTTGTAATGTTTATGCTCTGAGTAAGCCAGGGTAGGAAAACTTAGCCTGATATGTGCGTAGTAGCTTTCTACCTCGTGAAGACCTGGCTCCAGGTACTCAACGAGGCCCCCTTCCGGGAGACCTCAATGTCACAGACCTCGAGAGACACCTCGGGGTCTCAGGAGCCGCCGCGGAACCGCTGCAGGGCTGCTTTAAACGAAAAGAAAAACCGACAAGCACCTCACTCCTCCTTATGTGAGCCCCCTGCCATAGATTAGCTCTAACTTAATGCACGGCATTGCCTTGCCCGAGGCATGGATATGAGGGGTGCTGATGCATGTGACCTTGATCGAGGGCTCCTCGCGAGGACAAGGCCGAAGCACTAGGGCAGCAGGGTTTGGCGCGGTGTGCGCGCGAGAGAGTAGGCCCAAGGCGCACACACCTGCCTAGCCCCCACGCACGAGGCACGGGAGAGAGAGTGACGGGCAACTGCCACCTCTCTCATGTCCTCAGGCCAAAAACAACCGAGCAGGGGGTAGAAGAAATTAACTCAGTGAACCAAAACACGAAAGTACCAAATCCATTGAAATATTACTAAAGACTGCAAGAAACTTCGGAAAGCAAATGAACAGCCGTGTCCGGCACCTAGTCTAGTCTTCTCACCAGCGAGGAGCTAAGTGTTGCCACTAAGACGTGGGAGGGAGCCCCCATGAGGCCCCCGGGCGACTCTCAAGAGGCTCCGGGGCGTGTACAGCCCCACTCATTATTACGTGAGAGTGTCACGAGCGGAGACCTTCACAAGCCGGAGCCTTGCTTCACAGGCCGGAGCCTTTCTTCAGGGGTAGAACTTCCGGGGGTGCTGGATGTTCCAGGCGTTCTGGATGGGGACCATGTCTTGTGTCTCCAGGCATGCGGCGCCAGGCCTGGAGACACGGGCAATCCTAAACGGGCCCTCACACATGGGAGTAGGGTTGGGCATATAAACCGATGACCAAAGTACCGACCCGAATTAACCGGCACTGAACCCGAATGCAACGAAACTGAATCGTTCGGTCGTATGTTTGGTCAGCCAATCTGGGAAACCGAAATTCCATCGGTCAATTCGGGTGTATGTATAGACTAACCAAACACACCGAAGTACTAAAGAAATGGTCAACTCCCGAGAAATCTGCATAGCCCACGGCCCACGGCCCAACTACTCAACCTTGATAGAGCGATGAAAGCATTCCCCAATCTCTGCCGCACTAAAAAAATCCCTACCGCACTCGCATCGGCAGCACCTGGAGTCTTCGATCCACGACCGCACCCAGCCGTTGCCCGCTGGTCTCTTGATCGCCTCAATCAGCTACCCCCTGCCTTTGACTTCTGTCCATCCCCATGGCCGGCAGTGGCGGATCTTCACTTCCACCTCTCATCCTTGTCCTTCTGCTATCCATCACAGGGGGACGGCAGTAGTGCTGCTGCTTGTGGAGACGGAAGACAAGTAATTGACCGGCAAGGCGGCGAGCCCGCGACCATCTCTTCCACCTACTGAGCGTCCGAGCGCAGATCCGAGCTACAAGTCTTGGTATGTGACGGGAGTGAGAGCGGAGCTGGGAGTTGCACGGATCTGAGGATCTGATTTGAGTTCATGGGTAGAAAGGGATGCGGTGGTGGACTTAGCTAATGAATTGCAGCTCGTAATTAACCTGTATTTTTGCCATAGTTGATCTTTCTCGTTGTCATATTTCCTGGATCTTTGCCTCAGTTTTATTTTCTTCAGTTGTTCGGTCTCAACTGAGACCCGAACCGAAGCATCGGTGCCCCGATCTCTCGGTTAGTGTTTTTATAGGTAACCAAACGGTCAGGAAAATCTAGAAACTGAAATTCTATAAAACTCGAAGCACCGAACCGATCAGTTCGGGGGAACCGAACGCCCAGCCCTACATGGGAGAGAGCTTGTGCAGCCCTTCCCTGGAGAGCACCCGCCTCAGGACGAGATCGCCCACCTATAACATCCTGGAGCGGATGCAAGGCAGTGATACCCCCGCAGCGCCTGCTGGTACCTTGCCACCCGGAGCGAGGCTTGACGGAGGCATTCCTCCCCCAGCATGAGATCCATCCCCCGCGTGGCGTCCTGACGCGCCTCGTCGAACTCCAGGACCCGCATGGAGTGATGCCTGACCTCGTGTGGGAGAACTGGCTCTGCTCCGTAGACGAGGAAGAATGGTGTCTCTCCCGTTGGCTTGGTCACGGTGGTGCGGATGAACCACAGCACGGACTATAGCTCGTCGAGCCAGCCCCTGCCGTAGGCCTCGAGCTTTTTCTTGAAGGTTCTTGTCTTGAGGCCCCTCCGGACTTCTGCAATGGCCCACTTGGCCTGGCCGTTGCTCTGAGGGTGCACCACTGAGGCATAGCATATCTGCGTTCCAAGGTTAGCACAGTATGTTTTGAAAAGGTTGCTAGTGAACTGGGAGCCACTGTCGGTGATGATGCGGTTAGGAACCCCAAACCGGCTTACGATGCCCTTGATGAACTTTACGGCCGATCCAGCTAGGATGGTGCGCACGGCTTCTACCTCTGCCGACTTGGTGAAATTGTCGATGCCGACGTAGAGATATCGGTATCCCCCTGGCGCTCGAGGGAACGGCCCCAAGATGTCTAGCCCCTAGACCACGAATTGCCATGTAAGCAGGATTGTTTGGAGGCTCTACGCAGGCTGGTGAATTTGCTAGGCATGGAACTGGCATGCTTCACATGAATGCACTAGCTCTGTGGCGTCATTGAGCGCGGTGGGCCAGTAGAAGCCGCTGCGAAACGCCTTGCCCACCAGAGTGTGTGATGAGGAATGATGCCTGTAGTCCCCACCATGTATGTCCGCTAGTAGCTCAAGTCCCTGCTCTGTGAAGATGCATCACAACAAAATGTCATTGGGCCTCTTGCAATATAAATCACAATCTTGGATGCAGTACGCGATGGCTTGATGAGCTACGCGCTCGGCATCCTCCTCCTTCTTTGGCAAAGTCCCCTGAAGTTGGTACGCCTTGAACTCTTCAGTTGATCACCCCTCCTGAGGCTCGAGCGCCAGCAACAGGCGGGCCCCTGTGGAATGGCCGCATGCTGGGGCGCCAGTCACAGGCGCCTGAGGCAGGTCCTCCTGAGGCGGTGTTAGAGCTGCGGTGGGGGAGCCGCGGATGGCTTGAAGAGTCACTCCCCAAACACCCCTGGTTCTTGGGGGAGCCTTCAGGATGCCCTCTTGGCGATATCGTCTGCCTCCTTGTTTGTCCCTCGTGGCACGTGTTGCAGTTCCAAGCCCAAGAACTGCTTCTCCATCTTGCGTACCTCTTCTAAGGATGCCTCCATGTGCTTGTCCTGGGGTGTGTACTCCTTGTTGGAGAAGTTGACGAGGAGGTGAGAATTGCCCTTGATGGTGAGGAGCTTCACCCCCAGCGCCACCGCGACCCTGAGACCGGCGAGCAAGCCCTCGAATTCCACGATATTGTTGGAGACCTTCTCGCCTTGCTGGAAGCAAAGTTGTACCGCGTAGCAGAGCTTGTCCTTGGTGGGTGAGATGAGGACAGCCCCTGCTCCTGCGCCTTGTCGTGTGAATGCTCCGTCAAAGTACATGAACCACCCGTCTGGTTCCTCGTCCCCAGGTAAGAGGGAGCGTTCCTCGCTAACCCCATGGTCGGGGAGGTCAGTCCACTCGGCCATGAAGTCAGCGAGGGCCGCACACTTGATGACCCTAGTGGTGCTGAACTCGAGATGGAATGCCTGAAGCTCGATGTTCCATTCTGCAACTCGCCGGCAGCATTCGGGCTCTGGAGCACCCTCTCCAGTGGGTATGCCAAAACGACTTTGATAGGGTGGCCTTGGAAGTAGTGGCGCGGCTTTCGGGAGGTGACAAGGAGCGCGAGCAAGAGTTTCTGAGCCATGGGGTATCATGCATGTGCCTCCCTCAGCACCGTGCTGACGAAGTAGACAGGGTTCTCGATGAGGGGAGAGGCATCAGTGGAGTCTTGTTCTTCTTGAGGGTGCGGGTCTTTGGTGGCTTCGCGAGGTCTGTCCTCAGGAGCCCCCCCCCCAAGTTGTGGGGTCGGTCGCAGCCTCGGGAGGGACATCGGCCACTGGGTTGGCCGAGGCCCCAAGCGTGTTGTCCTGAGGGTGTTGTGCCTTGCTTGGTGGTTGAGTGTCCTGTCGAGGGTCCTTGGATGGGCGCTCCCTCCTTCGCGCCACCAGGGCGGCGCTGGCTGAGTGAGGGGTGGCTGCCAAATAGAGCACTAAGGGCTCAAGAGGGCGTGGCGCCACCATCACTAGCGGGCTAGTCAGGTAGCTCTTGAGGTCTTGAAAGGTTGCGTCTGCCACCGGGGTCCACTCGAATGGCTCCTTCCTTTTCATCAGCTTGAAGAACGGGAGGGCGCACTCCCCCAGCTTGGAGATGAAGCGCCCAAGCGAGGTTACGCAGCCCTCCAGCTTCTGCATCTCCTTCAGGGTCTGCAGGGGGCTCATGTCTTCTATTTCCTTGACCTTCTCCGGATTGGCCTCGATCCCTCTATGCAATACCAGGAAGCCCAGTAGCTTGCTAGAGGGAACCCCGAATATAGACTTCTCAGGATTGAGCCGAAGATCCACCTTGCGCAAGCTGGCAAACGTCTCCTCCAGATCTGCTATCAAGGTCCTAGCCTCCCGAGACTTCACCACTATGTCATCAACATAGGCCTCTGTGTTTTTCTCGAGCTTTGAGCCCAGCGCGATATGCATCAGCCGCTAGAAGGTAGCCCCAGGATTGCGCAGCCCGAAGGGCATGCAGGTGTAGCATTACACCCCGCAGGGGGTCAGGAACGCCGTCTTCTCCACATCTTGCACGACCATTTTGATCTGGTGGTAGCCCGAGAAGGCGTCCAAGAAGCACAACAGGTCGCACTCGGCAGTGGAGTCCATGATCTGGTCAATGCGAGGAAGTGGGAAGGGATGTTGTGGGCAGGCCTTGTTGAGGTTGGTGAAGTCGACACACATGCGCTCCTTCCCTCCTTTCTTGGGGACGACGACGGGGTTCACATGCCACTCTGGTATCGTACTTCCATGATGACACCTACGGCTTGAAGCTTGCGGGTTTCTTGGACGATGAAGGCCTGCTTCTCGGTGGACTGACGATGAGCCTTCTGCTTCACTGGTCGCACATTTGGGCATACCTTCAGGTGGTGCTCGATTATTCCCCTCGGGACCCCAGCCAGGTCTTTGGGCTCCCAAGGGAATACATCCTTGTTGGCGCGCAAGAAGTTGACCAACACTTTCTCTTGCTCCCGAGGGAGGCCAGCCCCTATGGTGAAGGTGGTGCTGGTTGTTCCCTCCTCACTGACCAGCACTTGCTTCGTCTCGGCCCGGTCTTGGGAGAACAATTGATTCTTCTTGGTTGGCGCCGCTTTCGGGGCCTTAGAACCCCCCCCCCTTCTCATCAGGCAGTGTGGATGCCGCTGACCTGAAGGCGAGCTTGAGGGCCTGCAGCACATCTTTGGTGTCCCCTGCCACCGTGAAGACACCATTGCTGCTAGGCATCTTCATGAGGTTGTATGCTGGGTGAGCCGCCGCCATGAACTTGGCCAAGCCCGGGTACCCCAGGATGGCGTTGTATGGCAGGTCGATCCTGGCGATGTCGAAGTCGATGAGCTCGGTGCGGTAGTTGTCACGGGTCCTGAAGGTGACAGTGGCGGATCTGCCCAAGGGGGCTAGTGGAGCCACCGCCGACCCCGGAGAAGAGCTTGGTGGGGCCTAGCCGGCCGGGGGGCATGTGCAGCAGGCCGAATGTCTCCATAGAGAGCATGTTGAGGCCGGCTCCACCGTCGATGAGGGTCTTGGTGACCGCCACGTTGCAGATGGTGGGGGGTGCAAAACATCGGGAGCGCGCCTGCTCCCGTCATGGCGGCCGGATGATCCTCGGGGCCAAAGGTGAGGTCTGCCTTGGGCGCCGTCCAGCCCAGGGGAACCCCGGGCCCGCCTGGGCGGCACTTACTTGTCGGTAGAACTGCTTGATGTGGCGGTCGGAGGGTGGTGCCTGTGAGCCACCTAGGAGAGCTGCGATGACAGGAGGCGCCAGCGCTGTGAAGCGTGTGACGAAGAGGCCACGCAGCTCCTCCTAGGAGGCTACGAAGGACTCCGGCAGGTTGAGCAACTAGGAACGAGGTGCGCCTACAAGGGCCATGCGGAACTAGTAGGCCTTCACCTTGTCATCCCCGTCGGCCGCCCAGACTGCTTCTTCGTATGCATGGAGGAAAGTGAACAGATCCGTCGCGCCGTTGTAGCGTGGCAGCATCTCCGGTCTGAACTTGGGTGGACACTCCACCCGCCGCAGGGAGAGGGTGAAACAGCGCAGCCCCGGCGCTCCTTCGAAGGCACGCGCCGTCCAAGTCGATGGAGAAGCGCCCGCCATTGATGCCGATGGCACGATCCGGCATACAGGGCAGAAGATCTTCGACGCACCCCTACCTGGCATGCCAAATGTCGGATTACGGGTTCCGCAAACCCTTGAAAGGTTCGAACTTTGGGGTGCGTGTGGAAATCTCAACCTACCCAGCCTACCTACTCGCGATTCTCCTAAGCCTAGCACGACGAGCCCAAAGAGACAGAGAGCCACAATAGTTTATCCTGGTTCAGGCCACCTTGTGGTGTAATACCCTACTCCAGCATTTTGGTGGATTGCCTCGAAGGGCTGAGGATGAACTAGTACAGTGGATGAACTAGCCTCAGGAGGTGAGGTGTTCCTGAGCTCAAGAGAGCTGGTCAGATGGCCGGGTGAGAATGGATCCCCCTTCTATGGTGGTGGCTAAGTCCTATTTATAGTGGCCTTGGTTCTCTTCCCAAATGTAGGCGGGAAGGGATCCCACAATGGCCGGATTTGAAAGGGGACAAGTAGTACAGCTTATCCTAACAAAGTAGTCTTCGCCTGCGAAAAGCCCCTGGTCGTGACGATGCGATGGGCTCGGTGATGACCTCCGTTCTACCGTCCTGGTGGCCTTGGTCTTGTAGCACGGGACTGGAAACCTTTCGATGATTCCTCGGGACTCCGCGCCTGTGGCTTTCCTCCCTTGCACTGAAGAGAAAACTGGCGCTCTACGCCCGCTGGCGCCCGCCTGGCCTGGGTCGTCACGACTCATGTCGGCTGAGCCTTGTGACATGCACCTTGCATAGAACTCTCCGCCCCTTGGGAGCCAGCCTGAAGAGGCCGATCCCCTCAGGGTCTTGGCGTCGTCTGCCTCGTGAGGCTTGGCCCCTTGCGAGGGTCTTGAGATGTTGATGTACAAGCTGGGTTGTACCAGGCCATCGATGGAGCCACGTGGTGGGCCGCAGGCAGGCGAGTCTAGATACCCCCATATCTAGAACGCTGACAGGTATGTACATAGATGATTGTACTAAAAAAATCAAACCATAATATTTGGATATGTCTTAAAAATAGCCATAAAATCCTAATCCTACTTTACGGCATGTAAAATTGGTTTGATACCAAATTTTGGGAACTGCCAAATGTTCGCTAGAGATTAGTTTGTACTTCCTCCGTCCCAAAATAAGTTTCTCAACCTTAGTACAACTTTGTACTAAACTTAGTACAAAGTTGAGACACTTATTTCAGATGGAGGGAGTATTCCATTGTTCATTGCCAATCTCACAAAAGGTTGCCAAGTGTTGGCAACTTTTTAGTTTACCAAATGTTGGTAGCAAACCAATTAGACTCTTAATTTTGTTGCAGTAAGTTGTGTGCTCTCTATTTATGTATTTCTTTCATCAAGATCACTTGATGATTTAGGGTTCATGCTGTCACACGATATATTATGTTTCATGAACTTTGCCTGCTGAATTTGCATTATTATAAAATATACTCACGCCCCATTTTTTACTATATGTATAGGTGATAACTGATGATGTCGACGGCGAGGATGAAGATGGCCAAAGGAGGTACAAGAGGCAAAAGTTGAGGGAGCTTTATGCAGGAAATCATAACACACGTATTAGGATCTAGGATTGGGGCTTTGGATGCCCATTTTGCAACCAAAAGCTTCATGACGCATATGAAAGTGCTCTGGCGCATGCAAGAGGACGAGCCATTGACTCCTTCAGGCAGAAGTATTCTCACAGGGTAGCACACTCCGCGTACGCTGAGTACCTGGAGAAGCTTCACCGTTGTGCAGGCCTGCCGGCAGATGAGATGTGGGATTGAACTATATATGGATATGTAGTTTCTTAATTATAACTGTGCTTGAGTATGCTTAATATCAGTTGAACTATATATGGTTGAACTATGCTTGTGTACGCTTATTATCTATGCCTGAGTATGCTTATATCTATGTTTACTTATGTCTACATGTGGGATATTGATGCAATCAGTTTGGTTGATGGTATTTTATGCATATTAGGGTGAATGTTTAGTGTGGGTAAAAATTTCAGATTCAACCGACGAAGTAAAAATTTCAGATTCAACCGACGAAGTAAGTGTGGGTAAAAACTTGGTTATTTTTCTAGCTTTTTTTTAAATGGAAGTTAATCGCACACGGTTAGCTCTAGCAAACTGCTGCCTCTTAAACACTTTGTGGTATAGAAAACCCTCACCACCCAATTCAAAATGGAAAAAAGAAAACCCTCATCATCCTCACATGACAAAACCCTCACCCCACCCGCCACCCCCTCTGGTCCCCATTCACACCTACACTAGCCCCTCCGTGACTCTGCATTTCACCGCCTATCACCGCGACAACCACTTAGCTCGACGCATATCGCCATCGCCAGCTGTCAGCAAACCCCATCGCATTTTGCCACTGCCGCTTGCCGCCATGTATTGCCATCGACTTTCTTGGTGCTGCTTGCCAGCGACCCATATCCGCCTGATTGAGGAATCCGTTGTATTGAGGATTTTTCTCATGGATTACCAGGTAACTAATTTACTGAAATATTCACTCACCTCTTATCCCTGTCCGTCTGCCCCCTTGAATTACCGGACCAAAATCGCTCTGAATTCATTTTTCTTCGAGCTGATTTGAGGGTTTTCTTTCATTCATAGAATGTACAACGAAAGGACACATCGGGCCTTTGCAGCCTTGGCCAGACAGCCGTGGAGTTCCATCTTACCATACCAAATGACTTCAGGAGGGGCACAGTATGCTCAATCTCACTGTACCTCGGTTGGCACGGCCTACTTTCCTGAATATATACTATATATTGCTACATTTGGATAAAAGGTGCCACATGCAACATATACGTCAAAGGGGATTTTTCTTCTTTCTATATTAGGCAAATTGATGATGTATTGTTCTTTCAATTACTCTCATATTTGCATGACATCATGGTTACACTATTTGTTTAATTAAAAAATTGTCCTTTGTAATTACTCCCATATTTGCATGTTATCATATTCTTTAACAATCTTGCCATTTTCTGTAGTACATCCCTTGCTTTGCAACAGCATATGTAGTACACAATCTTGCCCTTTACATAATTTAAGAGTGCATGGATTTCATATTGAACACAAACCATGGATTTACAATCGATGCTTCTGTAAGTTTTATGTAGTGAAAGTTGGCACTAAAATTGCACCGCACATAAAAGAGCCTGGTAATGAGATATATGCTAACTTCCTCGATGATATATTTTGTCCAGAGTTTGTTCGAAGTAAGTGTTCTTTTCAAGTATCTGCATGTTGACTTACCTAGCAATATCAAAGGAATTGTGTAGTATTTAAGCAACTAATTGTTATTCCATTTTCTTACTATCTTCCAACCTAGTAACTTCTAGTTACCAATGCACTTTTCTTCTGCCATGTTTGAACTAAATATTCCCCATACTCCCACTTCTATAAGAAAGCGCCGCTGCTGATGACACTCTAGAGGTGGAGGACGAGGCTGCCAACAAGCGAAGGCGGGTCGAGCAAGAACCGCAAGCGACTCTGGCAGGCATAGATTTCATCGGCAGCCTCCCCGGTGATATGTTGATAGTCATCATCTCCCTCATCCCAATCGAATATGGCATGTGGACAATCCTCCTTTCCCGGCGATGGCGCCCCCTATGTATCTCCACCCCTCTCGACCTCATCGACGCCCACAAGCTCTGCCATGGCTATCGCAAAAGCTTGGACGCATTGTCCCAGATCCTCGGCAGGCACCATGGCCCAATCAGAGGCCTTATCATGGGCAACTTCCATTCCAACGGTAAGGACTGAGCCAAGATTGACGAGTGGTTCTAATCCACCACCCTAGATCAGCTCGAAGAGCTCAGTTTTAATGATGGGCATATGCGCTCGCGCTCCACCTCGCGCCCACGCTGCAACTCATCAGGTTCATGAACTGCCATTTCCCCCCGATTAATGATGTGCTCACTCTTTTTCTACCATAACTGAGGAACCTCGAGCTCGTCACTGTCTACATCCCAATGGATGACATGGAGTGCCTGCTCCATGGCTGTACTGCACTCGAGTACCTTCATCTTCAGGCGATCAATGGGATGGGTAGCTTCCACATCACCTCCATGACTCTCCGGACTATTTATGTGTGTTGCTGGTGCTGCAACCAGCGATCGCATAAGGTGTATCACAGTATGGTCATTGAGGACACACCTTCGATAACCCATAAGTATAGGGGATCACAATAGTGTTCGAGGGTAGAGTATTCAGCCCAAATATAATTCGACATAAGGGGAGCCAAAGAATATTTGAAGGTATTAGCAGTTGAGTTGTCAATTCAACCACACCTGGAGATTAATTATCTGCATCAAAGTGATTAGTAGCACAGTAATATGATGGTTTTGATGATAGTAGTAGCAGCAATAGTAACGGTAACAATGATAGCAGTGATTTTGTAGCAGTAACGATAGTAGTAGCAACAGTAGTAACTTAGCAAGAACAATATAAGGTAAATTTGTAGGCATTGGATTGGTGACTCCTTGGATGATATTCATCATGAGACAGTTGTAACCTAGGACGATACGGCACTAGCTCCAGTTCATAAATGTAATGTAGGCATGTATTCTGTAAATAGTCATACGTGCTTATGGAAAGAACTTGCATGACATGTTTTGTCCTACCCTCCTGTGGCAGCGGGGTCCTATTGGAAACTAAGGTATATTAAGGCCTCCATTTAATACAGAACCGGAACAAAGCATTAGCACACAGTGAAGACATGAACTCCTCAGACTACGGTCGTCACCGGGAGTGGTCCCGACTGTTGTCACTCCGGGGTTGCCGGATCATAACACGTAGTAGGTTACTATAACTTGCAAGATCGGATAGAACATGGATATAATGGTGATAACATAAACTGTTCAGATGCGAAATCATGGCACACGGGCCCAAAGTGACAAGCATTAAGCATGGCAAAGTCATAGCAACATCAATCTCAGAACATAGTGGATACTAGGGACTAGGCCCTAACAAAACTAACTCGCTTACATGATGAATCTCATCCAACTCCTCACCGACCAGCGAGACTACGAAGGAATTACTCACTCCCGGTGGGGAGCATCATGGAATTGGCGATGGAGATGTATTGGTGATGACGAAGATGGAAGATCCCCCTCTCTGGAGCCCCAAACAGACTCTAGATCTGGCCTCCCTATGAAGAATAGGAGACGGCGGCGGCTCCATCTCGTGAAATGCGGTAATTCGTTCTCCTTGATTTTTTTCTGAAATAATGAGATTTTATAGCATCGGTTTCAGGGTCAACGGGGCCACCAGGTGGGCAGCACCCACCTAGGCGCACCTGGGGGGCAGGCATGCCATGGTGGGTTGTGCCCACCCAGGTGCCCCCCTCAGGTATCTCTTGGCTCCAGAAATTCTCTTTATTGATATAAAAAATCCTCGTAAAGTTTTGTTCCATTCCGAGAACTTTTATTTGTGCACAAAAACAATACCATGGTAGTTCTCCTGAAAACAGCGCAGTCCTGGGTTAGTTTCATTCAAACCATGCAAATTAGAGTCCAAAACAAGAGGAAAAGTGTTAGGAAAAGTAGATACGCTGGATATGTATCAACTCCCCCAAGCTTAAACCTTTGCTTGTCCTCAAGCAATTCAGTTTATAAACTGAAAATGAAAAAGAAAAACTTTTACTAACTCTTGTGCTCTTGTTTTATAAATAAGCTTAAAAGCATCGAGGTTTTCAGCAAGGATTATAACTAACCATGTCAACAATAACTCTTAAAAATTATATTAACTCATATCAATGACATAAACAACTAGAGAGCAATAATAAGATATCTCAAATAGCAATACATTGTCAAAACAACCATGATATAATATGACAATAGTGGTACCTCGCTAGCCCTTTTTGAGACCGCAAAACATAAATGTAGAGCACCCCCAAAGTTCAAGCAGCGACTAAACATTGTAATTCAGGGTAGAAAAGATCCAGTCATGATGCACCCAACATTAGCTACACACAATGCATCAGCATGACAGCAGTGCTCTCAGGTTCTGGCGCTTATTTGAGAAGGTGATGGCACAACATAAAAGTAAATAGATAGTCTGATCTGTAGAGGTGCCAGAGCTCAAGTTTTTAAAATAGAGGTAAATGAAATTTTGAGACATGCACCCTTCTCATTTACTTCACGACCATCAGTTATCAATATCTTCCATGCTAAACACGCTAGTGGCAGTTCCCAAGCGGAAATGTAAAGGTTATGACTCCATTGGGAGTTTTTGTTTGATTATTCGTAAGATCTTTTCTTTTTGCAGTTTGGGATTGGGCATCCCTATTAACGCCCTTTTCTCATGCGATGGCGAGTGAATAAACACCCGACCTGAGAATAACCCGCTTAGCATGGAAGATACCGACTACCTCCTGTTGTTCCATGAACAATCCAGGCACACAAAAAGGATATTTATTTGAAGTTTTTAGAGATGGCACATGCAAATTTACTTAAGACGGTAGGGTAATACCGCATATAGGTAGTATGGTGGACTCATCTGGAATAACTTGGTTTTCAGGTTTTTGATGTACAATCAAAGTTCCCACTTAGTACAGGCGAAGGCTAGCAAATAGGTTGAGAAGCGGCCAGCTAGAGAGCAACAACGGTCATGAACATGCATTATGCATAAGTAACATTGGATACTAGCATGAGTAGGATATGAACACCATGAACATAAATATCATAGAGGCTTTGTTGGTTTTGATTCAACTACATGCATGAACATGTGCCAAGTCAAGCCACTCGAACATTCAGAGGAGGATACCATATCATCATACTACATCACAATCATTTTAATGCAATGTTGATATCCAGGATAAGTCATTATCCACTCCTAGCTACTTATGCATGGCCTGAGGAACTATAATCTCTAATTGTCATTGCAAACATGGTTGGTCATAGTAGGATGAATCATGGATACTAGGTTAAACATATTTACAAAAATAGAACAAGTTAAGTTCATACCCGTTTCTCTCTGCCATGATCAGTTCATCTAATATCGTCATTATTGCCTTTCACTTGCACGACCGAACGATTTGAAATATAATAGTGCAAGAGTGTCGTGGACTAAACTAGAATCTGCAAACATTTTATTCAAGAGGAGAAGACAAGGTAATATGGACCCTTTATTAGATCAATAATGCAAATGAGAGTCACTCAACATTTTCATCGTGGTCTTCTCCTCGGTATGACTCAATAAAAGAAAAAGAAATTCAGAGAAACACACTGAAATATTTTCGGAGTTTTTGGTTATTTCGAAAGCAAGCAAACAAAAAAGGGAAAAGCAAAAATGAGAAAAAATATTTACATGGGAAAGCTTCCAACAAGTAAAAGAAGAACAAGGAAAACTTTTGGGGTTTTCTTTTTAGTATTACAACAATTTAAACTAGGAAGAAAATTCAAAAAGAAGCAAGAAACATATTTTGGGATTTTCTCAAAGTTTTCCAAACACACAAGAAGAAAGCAAGAAAAATAATTTAAGCATGGATGATACAATAAAAAAGTGTGGACACCGACAACTAGAATGAAATGTGTAAACATGAATGTAATGTCGGTGGGAATACGTACTCCCCAAGCTTAGGCTTTTGGCCTAACTTGGTAATCACCGGTCATAGAAGCCGTGAGGTCCAATGTTGAAGTGTTGGGGAGCAGGCACCATAGGGTGCCACTGCTGAGGCTCTGCCTGTGCCGCAGCCTGGTTGTTCCGGTAAGCGACAATGTCCTCGGGCACAATCCTATATCCGTCCCTGGCAACATGATCAAACAAAGCAGGTGCAGGCAAGGGGATAATATCACGAGTAGTCTCACTAAAAACTAAATTATAAGGCGAGTCAATATCAGGGTAGTCAGCAGCAAGAAACTGATGGCCCTTCATAGCTGCTCTATCTAGGTGAACCTTGGTCAAGGGGTGATCATGCTGGTGTATCTGCACATTGAAGTGAGTCACCAAGCGAGTAGCATAAATGCCCCCGTGTATTTTACCCTTGAATCTGTTAAGGTGAAGGCGACATGCCACAATAGCTCCCAAGCTACAAGTGTTGTCGCCATAAAGTGCACAACGCAAAACAGCAAAGTCTAGGGCAATGTCTAGGGCAATAAATAAGGCAAAATAATGCACGGCAGGAAACTGCAAGCTAACGGTAGTGGTGCCTGATACTCCGCTTTCACCCCCCACTGTTAGAGTACGGTAAAAATGTCAAACTCTGAGGGTCTAGGCTCTACCAGTTCACCATCAGAAAGAAGCATGCATATATCACAAAATTCAGTAAGTGGGATCTAGCGGTTTTCTGCATATAAATTAAATGACACCTCAGGGGGATTATTCCTAGGATGGAAATGAAATTTGGCACAAAGGAATTTGTGAGGAGATGATATTGTTCGCATTCAGCTGCGATGAAGTCGGTGAGGCCGGCATTAGCAGCATATTGGTTGAACTCTTGGAGGATTCCGGCCTCTTCCATGAACGCATTATGTGGCCACTCGCACGGCCGTAGCTCCGCCGACCTCGGGGTATGGAGATCATTGTCAGATGACTGCCCAATAACCCCCTTGGAGATCTTCTTGGAAGCAAACTTCCTAAAGAAACTCATCTTTTTCCTATGAACAAAATTCTAAAAAAATTAGTCCACGAAATGTTTCTCAACAAAAAATCACAAAATTGATAGCAGCTACTCATAGAGATGCATAGAGGCCATAGCAAGCATTCAAAATACTTAGAAATCTAAAAAACCAACATGCAAGGTCATCTACAGCAACACCAAGAGTAGCTAATTATTCTAAGTATAAACCACTAACACAAAAACTAATTGGACACATGGAGGAGTCACATACCAAGCAACGAATCCCCGAAACAGTTTCAGAAACGGAGCTTCGATCAAAGAGATCAAAATCCGCGGTTTTGGGAGCAAGAACACGAGAGAGGGTGTGGTTGATAACCCACAAGTATAGGGGATCGCAACAGTTTTTGAGGGTAGAGTATTCAACCCAAATTTATTTATTCGACACAAGGGGAGCCAAAGAATATTCTCAAGTATTATCAGCTGAGTTGTCAATTCAACTACACCTGAAAGACTTAACATCTGCAGCAAAGTATTTAGTAGCAAAGTAGTATGGAAGTAACAGCAACAGTGGCAAAAGTAACAGTAGCAGTTTTGTAGCAATCGTAACAGTGGCAACGGAGAAGTAACTTAGCAAAGATCAATATGTGAAAATCTCGTAGGCAATGGATCAATGATGGATAATTATGTCGGATGTAATTCATCATGCAACAGTTATAACATAGGGTGACACGGAACTAGCTCCAGTTCATCAATGTAATGTAGGTATGTATTCCATATATAGTCATACGTGCTTATGGAAAAGAACTTGCATGACATCTTTTGTCCTACCCTCCCGTGGCAGCGGGGTCCTATTGGAAACTAAGAGATATTAAGGCATCCTTTTAATAGAGTACCAGACCAAAGCATTAGCACTTAGTGAATACATGAACTCCTCAAACTACGGTTATCACCGGGAAGTGTCCCGGCTATTGTCACTCCTGGGTTTGCCGGATAATAACATGTAGTAGGTGACTATAACTTGCAAGATAGGATCTAGAACTCACATATATTCATGAAAACATAATAGGTTCAGATCTGAAATCATGGCACTCGGGCCCTAGTGACAAGCATTAGGCATGGCAAAGTCATAGCAACATCAATCTTAGAACATAATGGATACTAGGGATCAAACCCTAACAAAACTAACTTGATTACATGGTAAATCTCATCCAACCCATGACCGTCCAGCAATCCTACGATGAGATTACTCACGCATGGTGGCGAGCATCATGAAATTGGTGATGGAGGATGGTTGATGATGACGATGGCGACGGATTCCCCTCTTCGGAGCCCCGAACAAACTCCAGATCAGCCCTCCTGAGGAAGAACAGGGCTTGGTGGTGGCTCCGTATCGTAAAACGTGATGAATCCTTCTCCCTAATTTTTTTCTCCCCGAACATGAATATATATAGTTGGAGTTGAGGTTGGTGGAGGTCCAAGGGGCCACGAGGCAGGGGAGCGCCCTAGGGGGGCGCCGTCCACCCTCGTGGACAAGGTGTGGGCCCCCTTCTATTGATTCTTTTGCCAAATTTTTTATTAATTCCAAGAGAGAATTCCTTATTTGGCCCTTTCTTAAAATTTGCTTCCCTATTTGGCCCAAAATAAATTTTTCTACCCTATTTGACACCTAAAGTAAAATGTGTTCCTTATATGACACTTCCGTCCGTTTTAGGCACTAACAGAGTTAAGTGTGAGGCAAAAAGACCATTTTGCCCCTTGTGCATTGTGAACTATCTTGGATGTGTAAAAAAAGCAATCAGCTCAGCCATGTTTCCGGGATGTTCAATGGATGATCCACATGCATATGTATGATCCAATATTTTTTTCTTACGTAATCTGGTCAGCCTCTATGTGAGAAAAATATAACTTTGATCTATCAAAGTACTGTTGTATGATATGTAGGTCCCACGTATTGCTAGAAATTTATGAAAAAAAGAATATCTTCAATATTGGACTCTATTTGTAGAGTTCATCATGTAGAATAGACTGCTGCAAAAAAATTGAAGTTTTATGCTTTGATTTAGTAAGAGAAATAGTTGCCAAAAAAGAGAAATATGTGCATGCAAAACTAGTCAAGTTTGTAATGGGCGTGCATGCATGTAGTCATGTATATTTTTTCTACTAATGTATACGAGTTGCACCCAACTATCCAGGGTGACTCTACAAGCCAAGGCCCACATGGCATGGAGCTGGCCGCCTCACTACCTAATGTTAGCTGTCAGCGATCGGTTTTGATACGGCTCATTAAAAATTGTTGCGTACGCAATGTACCTAGGTTTAGATATAGAGCCTCTTCAGATTTAAAGTTGCTACGCAACGTACAATGCCTTTATAAAGCCTCCGGTGCAACATATGGTATGTCTGACTACCGCTGGCGTGCATTTTTAATCACGACTGTCGTGCACCGCAGGGGATGCCGGCGCCGTCCGCAACCGCGCCCGTGGGCAGCCGCGCCCGTGGCGCCATGTGCGTGAACGCCCAAAGCCGAGACTACAGCGCCATTCGCTAATCGGCCTTCAACTCTGTAGTATTGATCATAGATATGCTAGTATAATTTATACGGATGTTTTGTACAACTTTTACACGCATAGACCAGTTTATCTAAGGAACAAAATATTAAAGCATACACATATATGTGCAGCATCCATTGAACATCGCTAAAATATGGATGAACCGATTGCTTTTTTTTACTACATCCAGGAAATTTACACAATGCACTAGGGGCAAAATGGTCTTTTTATCTCACACTTAACACCGTTAGTGCCTAAAATGGACGGAAGTGTCGTATAAGGAACAAAATTTACTTTAGGTGTCATATAGGGAAGAAAATTTTATTTGGGTCAAATAAGGAAGCAAATTTTAAGAAAGGGCCAAATAAGGAATTCTCTCTAATTCCAAAACTTGACTCCGTGAAGTTTTAGGTCATTTCAAGAACTTTTATTTCTACAGAAAAATAACACCATGGCAATTCTGCTGAAAACAGCACCAGTCTGGGTTAGTTCCATTCAAATCATGCAAGTTAGAGTCCAAAACAAGGGCAAAAGTTTTTGGAAAAGTAGATATGTTGGAGACGTATCAACTCCCCCAAGCTTAAACCTTTGCTTGTCCTCAAGCAATTCAGTTGACAAACTGAAAGTGATAAAGAAAAAAATTACAAACTCTGTTTGATCTTTTTGTTGCAAACATGTAAAGCCGACATTCAAGTTTTCAGCAAAGATTATGAACTAACCACATTCACAATAACATTTAGGTCTCACATTTACTCATATGAATGGCATAATCAACTAGCGAGCAATAATAATAAATCTCGGATGATAACACTTTCTCAAAATAATCATAATATTATATAACAAGATGGTATCTCGCTAGCCCTTTCTGAGACCGCAAAACATAAATGCAGACCACCCCTGAAGATCAAGGGCTGACAAAACTTTGTAATTCATGGTAAAAGAGATCCAGTCAGTCATACTCAATGTAACTTAATAACAATGCATACAAATGACAGCAGTGCTCTCCAACTGGTGCTTTTTACAAGAGGATGATGACTCAACATAAAAGTAAATAGATATGCCTTTCGCAGAGGGAAGCAGGGATTTGCAGAGGTGCTAGAGCTCAAGTTTTCAAACAGAGATAAATAATATTTTGAGTGGCATACTTTCATTGTCAACATAACAACCAAGAGATCTCGATATCCACTACTGCAGGATGCCGCTAACGCGACACTATGATCATAGACCCTTCGAGAAATTGTGTGCGATGCAATAATCGCAAACGGTGGTGTCAAAGAACCGTCTAAAATGTGCAAAACGTCTGCGATGACGGATGCATCAAACACAGTTTAGATATTAGTTGCGTGTGCGATGCAGGGCATACGGTTTGGTTCAATTAACTGTCTGCGATGAGGAGGAACAAAAGAAACGGGCAGCCAGATGAAGGCGTGTGCGTTACACAGCATACGGTTCACTCAGATGAACTGTTTCTGATTAGGCAACACAAAAGAAACGGTCAGCCAGATCAAGGTGTCTGTGCGATATACAACATGCGGTTCACTCAGATGAACTGTTTGCGTTGAGACAAGAGAACATAAACGGTTCAATATAACAAGATGTGTGTGATACGCTGCAAACAGGTATGTAATAAAAAATGTGTGCGAAGACCAATAATAACACAGACGATTGCTTCTAATACGACGTATGTGATATGCTCTGTCTACACAATGTATATTGGCCATTGGGGGACGGGCGGTCATCCGGATACGCCGTAAGGATGCGAAGAGGCATCCTATATCAGCAAGGACTAGTTGTTCCACCAGTAGCTCATCTAATAGAACTCTCAAGTTAAGTGTGCTGAGGCTGGAGCAGCCATCAGATGGGTGACTGGATGGGAAGTTGTGTTGATGTTAAATTAACTGATATGATGGGTCATATCGGTCAAATGACCAAAATGACCCATTCCCTCAACTAATTTAACCTCTAGGTCCTTGTTTTTTATTTTTATTTTATTTTTTAACATATGTTAAAGAAGGTCTAGCGCATTACTTTTTGACAATGTGTATATGTGGCATACAGTTGATCCATCCAACCTGTTTGTGATGGAATAAGCCGTGTGTGTTGTGGGCAAATGCTTGCTAGTGTACAACCGTTTGTGATTGATGAATTCATCACCGACGGGTTCCCTAGTGTGGTCCATGTTCATCATATCATTATCTACTTCTTGTGCTAGCTCGATGTTCCTTTATATTGTAAGTTTCCATTAATTGATGGCGTTCTATGAACACGCCACCGTTTCCTGCCATTTCCTCACCTGTTTCCCGCCACCCAGCAATATTGCACATAATCCTAGGCGCGGCGAGAGGCACGGAGGAAACAAGCGCATCCTATAGCACATCCACCTTTTCCAAGCATGCCAATGCACCAAAGCGCCGCCTCTGCCATCAACCTCGTCGACGAGGAAAACCAGAAGGCGCCACGGCTCATCAAGGCCGCGGTGCTCCCCAGCAACGCGATGGACGACACCGTGATGCGCGTCATCGCCAGGGTTGAGCAGACCTTTGGCGCATGGCACTTCAGCGCCGCGGAGTAAGATAGGCATGTCAACGCCGAGAGGCTGCAGCTCGCCGCACAACATGCTTGATGGCACACCGCAGAGCAAGCTAGGCGCATCTGTGCTGATAGGCTGCATCTCACCGCATGGCGAGAGCGTTGGAGTGTCGCAGAGCGAGAGGCACAGCGCGCCGCACAGCAAGAGCGGATCCATCGGTGCTTGCCTGCTATCGACAGGGCGTCGCAGCTCGGTACATGTCCCGTCAGTACCCCCATTCCTCGCCAGGAGTGGGCACAGGCCCTCTGTGCCATACTTGCACCAGAGGTCGGCCGCGTCGTACTTGCACCGGATGCCCGCCGCGCCGTTCGCATGGGTCGTGTTGTTCGCCTTGTCCGTGGCCCGCTCGATGCCAACGCGCTGGTCAGTAGGCTCGACCTCCTCTTTGGCACAGGTATCCACTTGGGCGCAGTAGAGAAACATGTCCTCGCATCCTCGAGGTGGTGATCTCTGATGAAATAGCCAACTTGGAGCTCAAGATCGCGCTCTAGATGTACCACGAGCGTGTCGACCGCTTGGACGAACGCCTGCACAAGTTCTGGCAGAGCCAAGAGCTACCGTAGGCAAGGGTTGTTGGTCATGCTCTCATGGACATGTTTTATTTTGGTGAGTCGTTTCGACATGGATAGCTATGTATTCACAGCAATCATACTATTGCTCTGTTTAGATATGTGTACCCTATTTTCCGTTCTTATATGTTCTATTTCAATGTGTGTTTATACGCTTTCCATTCTATATATGTGGATGATAACAGATAGATTCAAATTAGTATCCAAAAACAGATAGAAAATGGAATTCATAATATATATAATATTAATTGTTCATCAGTTCATCACAAAATATATCTAATATCATCATATATACGTGATGGTACTTAACTACTAGGTACAATGCATAAAATTGAAAACGAACAATAATAAAACTAATAATCCCTCCTGGGGCCAGTATTCTGGCAGCCCCTCGCCAGCATATCCATGGTGCGTGACATCTTCCCAGAGCAGAGGCAGTACTCCGCCTCCTCCTCGCAGCGCTTGACGTGTCGATCTGCCTCTTGCAGGCGGACGCACGCAAATTATCTTGCCAGTTCGTTGGGTGCCCACCGGAGCTCCTCGTCGGTGGCATGCTGGAGCTTATCGGCCTAGCTCCATGCAGCGACAAGGCGACTAGTGCCTCTAGCCTTCCTCGTGAAGTACCCGTCTTCGTACACCTCCTCCGCATGATGTCGTGCCCGCCCCCAAAGCTCCGTTGCCTCCTTTTTCCAGGCGGCATCACGGGCTTCCTCCTCCGCCATCTCCTTCTTGAAAGCCACTTACCTGGCTTTCTCAGCCGGCGGCAGCTACTTCCAAAGACAAAGACCGTACTGGCCCCAAAACCAATCCAAAGTTGGGGGGTCTGGTGAAACCTCGTCCGGCGGCTCGTAGGTGTCCTTGTTGCTGCTCTTTGAGTGAGCCTCCTCGGGGGGTGGCGACTCCTCGTCGGCGCGTGGGTAGATCGGCGGCGCCAAGGCAGAGATTTGAGATATATATATATATATATATATATATATATATATATATATATAGAGAGAGAGAGAGAGAGAGATAGAGAGAGAGAGAGAGGGTGAGCAAGGGGAGGATCTAGATGAGAATGCATGCGGGACAACATGAGCAAGGTAGTATTTATTGGCGGCCGGAATCTAGATCAACAGGAACAGTACACGCGCCGGTCACCGGAATTTACGAGTACTGTAGTGTGAATTACACATGATTCCTGCAGCAAAATCCATGTGTGAACATAATAGGTGATTGTTTCCAATGCAGAACCGTGTCTGGTTAATAAAGCCCGCCACTCACCTTCCAAAACTCGAGGCGCAAAATAGAGTGCTAATCGTGTGGGGCCGGTTGTCTTGCCAGATTTTACATTTTCTTTTTTAAACACTACATATTTACATCGTCTAATGATTTTTTAACTCCCACACAAGTACACAAATATGATTTTTCAAACCGTTATGGTTAGCCGTTGCATGTAGATGTAGTTCAAATTTGAATTACGGTTATTAAATGGCTAGAAAATCACTTAAATGTCTTCAAAAGGTCAAATGACCCCTGAAATTTTCCAAATTTTCACATGATAGTTGTATTAGTGCACGTTACACGTAGAAAAAAAATTGAAGGTCGTAAGAGGAAGCTATCTGTCGTTCGTCATGAAGCATGCATTGTTAGCTTCTCGGAACCACGAGTCGTCTAGTGAGTTGCTCCGGTTTGTGAGGGGTGTGTGTCCAAACTTTCATCAAATAGACAAATTTTTGTACCACATCATCTTGGTGGCATGACATTACATCAAGCAAGGTTTCATGTTTTCTGATCATTTTTTAATTTTTGGAATAAAAATGCCATGGCACTCCATGCATCTACATGTGTCCATGCCATGAGACCAATATGTTTGAAAATTCCTTCTACTTTACTGCACATGGAATTAACTTGCACACAATTACACAAATATGATTTTTCAAACCGTTATGGTTAGCCATTGCATGTACATCTAGTTCAAATTTTAATTACGGTCATTAAAGGCTAGGAAATCACTTAAATGTCTTCAAAAGGTCAAATGACCCCTGAAATTTTCCAAATTTTCACATGACAGTTTGTATCAGTGCACATTACACGTACGAAAATTTTGAAGGCCGTAAGAGGAAGCTATCTGCCGTTGGTCGTCAAACATGCATTGTTCCCTCTTGGAACCACAAGCCTTCTAGTGAGTTGCTCCGGTTTGTGAGGGGTGTGTGTCCAAACTTTTGTCAAGCAAGCCAATTTTTGTAACACATCATCTTGGTGGCATGACATTGCATCAAGCAAGGTTTCACGTTTTTTGATCATTTTTTAATTTTTTGGAATAAAAATGTCATGGCACTCCATGCATGTACATGTGTCCATGCCGTGAGACCAATATGTTTGAAAATTCCTTCTAATTTACTATACATGGAATTAACTCACACACAAGTACACAAATATGATTTTTCAAACTGTTATGGTTAGCCATTGCATGTACATCTAGTTCAAATTAGAATTACGGTCATTAAATGGCTAGGAAATCACTTAAATGTCTTTGAAAGGTCAAATGACCCCTGAAATTTTCCAAATTTTCACATGATAGTTTGTATCAGTGCACATTACACATAGAAAAAATTTGAAGGTCGTAAGAGGAAGCTATCTGTCGTTCGTCATCAAACATGCATTGTTCCCTCTCAGAACCACGAGCCTTCTAGTTGCTCCGGTTTGTGAGGGGTGTGTGTCCAAACTTTCGTCAAACAGACCAATTTTTGTACCACATCATCTTGGTGGCATGACATTACATCAAGAAAAGTTTCATGTTTTCTTGATCATTTTTTAATATTTTGGAATTAAAATGCCATGGCACTCCATGCATGTGTCCATACCGTGAGACCAATATGTTTGAAAATTCCTTCTAATTTACTCACATGGAATTAACTCGCACACAAGTACACAAACATGATTTTTCAAACCGTTATGGTTAGCCGTTGCATGTACATCTAGTTCAATTTGAATTACGGTCATTAAATGGCTAGAAAATCACTTAAATGTCTTCAAAAGGTCAAATGACCCCTGAAATTTTCCAAATTCTCACATGATAGTTAGTATCGGTGCACATTACACGTAGAAACAATTTGAAGGCAGTAAGAGGAAGCTATCTGCCGTTCGTCAGCAAACATGCATTGTTCCCTCTCGGAACCATGAGCCTTCTAGTGAGTTGCTCCAGTTTGTGAGGGGTGTGTGTCCAAACTTTCGTCAAACAGGCCAACTTTTTTACCACATCATCTCGGTGGTATGACATTACCTCAAGCAAGGTTTCAAGTTTTTTATTTTTTGGAATTTAAATGCCATGGCACTCCATGCTTAATTGTGTCATAGCCGTTAGACCAATATGTTTGAAAATTTATTCCATTTTTCTACACGTGGAATTAAATCGCACACAAGTAAACAAAATATGACTTTTCAAACCGTTTTGGTTAGCTGCTGCATGTACATGTAATTCAAATTTCAATTATGGTCATTAAATGGCTAGAAAATCACTTAAATGTCTTAAAAGGTCAAATGACCCGTGGAATTTTCCAAAATTTGACATGACAGTTGTATTAGTACTAGAAATTTTCTTGTACATTCAAAACACCATCCGTTGCCACTTTACTCCAAATTTGTCTTTCACAGCTAATAAAAAATATCTACAACATCACACACAGTTGTTTTGTAGGAATCGTTTGCGATGAAAAATTCTAGGTCCATTTAAGTCTTCCTCCTTAAGCTTCGTCGGCCCGTCTGATCCAGTGCCAGCAACTCCGGATCCACAAATCCTGATCCCCATTCCCGCACCCCCTTCTTGCAAAGATGACGTCGTGGAAACGCTTCGTGAAGGCCCGTACGATGGTCGCGTCCCTTCGAGTGCCGCCGCCTACGCCAAGAGGGCGGCCGCCTATGCCGAGAGTGCCGCCGCATCCGCATTGAGCGCGGCCGCTTCCGCCGAGAGGGCGTCGACGACAGCCCACTGGGCAGCTGCAGCAGCCGAGACGGCCGCAGGTGCTGCTGCGATGGCGGCTGCAAATGCCAAGAGCGCTCAAGCTGCCATCCGAGCCGCCAATGTCGCCCTGGCCCGGGTCGAGGCCATCCATGTCAAGATATTCCAGGCTACCTCGGAATCTAGCATGCAACCCACGCCCGAAAAGGCGGCGGTGGCTATGGAGCACCTACTTCCTCATGAGGTCGTCGAGCAGGAGCTGGAGATGCAGGAGGCGGCAGAGATCGAGGAGCATCGAGAGGAGGAGTTGCGCGTGGCCTAGGTCGAGGTAGAGAAGAGTCTGTCTGTCGAGGAATCGGCGGTGGAGTACCAACACGAGCTCTGGCACAACCACTACTACGAGTACTACAACCTTGAGGGCGGCGCCAAGGACGACGACAAGGACGAGGACGCGGTCGACTTCAGCAGGGGGGACCTAGAGTCCACCAACGACGGCATGTCTCTAGGACAAGTCATCGACATCTCATCTCACACCGGCGATGCATCAGCCGGCGCGGCGGCGGAGTTGTTAAAATTATTCGTGATTAGGCTTTGTTTTTAATGATGGTCTTTTGTTAGAGCAATGTTTAGGTGAATTGTCTCTGTTTAATTACTAAAATTTCTCGATTCAGTAAGTCTGGTCTATGTGCAGTACGCTCTTTTGTGTGCCCAAATTAGCAAGTGATGTTAAATTATGCAATGACGTACGCAGGGAAATTTCCACCAAAATTTCAATTATCAAACTCATCCCATGCGCGTTAACCAGAAGAATCATTTGTGATGCACACTATCATTCAAAGCAAATGGTGTCCGGCGGCACCGCGCACAAAGTATCCCTCTAGATTTCGAAATTTTTGGCCTACCGCCGAAATATCTACCCTCCCCCCTCCCCATCCACTTTTCTCCCCGACCACAAGTCACATTTCCCTTGTTTCCCCCTTCCTTCCTTTCTAAGCTATAGCTGCTTCCTCGCTTGCTTCCTCGCTCTCGCCGTGGTTGTAAGTGCATCTAGTGCCACCCCTAGTTGGTTTTGGAGTATTTACGACAAAGTTGGTTGAGGGACTAATGCGTTTGTGAGAATTGCAGGATAACGCAGGTAGTGTCCCTCATTGATTCAGTTTACCTACCGGAGATGACCCCTAAAAATGTATAAAGACATTGAAGACAATGGTGGTGTGTGAAGATATTCACACTGAAGACTATGACATGAGAAGACATTGAGTGAAGACTATGGAGCGCGAAGACTAAGTTGTTTCGTTGTTTCCTTTTCTTCTTTGTTGAGTCATAGGAACCACCGTACTGTTAAGTGGGGTCCAAGTGAACAAAGTCAGAGTGACTGAAGTGATGCTCAACCCAAATCCTATGTCTTCAAGCAAAGACAATGAGTGCAAATCTTATCCAGAGCTGGATGAGTCAGCTTTGCTTGTAGCCCAAGTAAAGTTGCCGTGTGTGTTTGAAATCTGACCGTTGGAACACATGTCAGTTCCTTAGTGACCCAGGGTCATTTCGGACATATCAGGTCGGGTTGCCTTGTGGCTATAAATAGCCCACCCCCTACACCATAAATTGGTGGCTGCTCAGAGTTAGTTTACGGCTTTTGTCGTTTTGAGAGCAACCCACCTCAAAGCCTTTGAGAGAGAAATCCTTGCGAGGACAAAGCCCAAACACCCAGAGCCAAAGAGTGGTAGGCATCACTGAAGTCTTTCTGTCTGTGTGACCTGAAGACTTATTACACTTGAGGATTGTCTATCCTCCAGCCGGTTAGGCGTCGCGTTCTGAGCATCCAAGAGTCATTGTGGATCGCCGGTGAATGAAGTCTGTGAAGGTTCGGAAGTCTACCTTGAAGACTTACCAGAGTGATTGGGTGAGGACTATGTGTCCTTAGCTCAAGGGGAATAAGGTGAAGACGCGGTCTTCTGAGTTGAATCTCAGCCTCCCTAACCAGACGTACAGTTGTCACAGCAACTGGAACTGGTCCAACAAATCATGTGTCTTCAACAAGTGACTGGTTCTATCCCTTCCCTACTTTACTTTGAGTTCGTCTTCGTGAAGTCATTGCTTATTTGTCTTATCTGTTTGACTTCATTGCTTGACTACTATCGTTGATTGGCTTCATACTATCTTCCATCCTGATCCTTACTACCTAGCTGATATTAGTCTTTGTTCGTTCACATTATTGCATACTTGACTATGGCTTGCTTGTTGTAGTTTATCTTCCGCTGCATATCAATTAGGTAATTTCTATTGTTTGTCTTTGAAACTTCCACGTTTTGAAGACTTTGATAAAAATCACCTATTCACCCCCCCCCCCTCTAGTCGATAACTAGCACTTTCAATTGGTATCAGAGCAAGGTACTCCCTTGTTCTATGTGATTCGGTTTAACCACCTGGAGTTTAGCTATGTCGACTGCAGGTATAATCAAAGTCTCCACTGCTTGTCCTGTGTTCGATCGAACTGAATATCCCTACTGGAAGAATAAGATGTGCATGCATCTTGAAGCCATTGATGTCGACCTCTGGTATGTCGTCAAGAACGGCGTTCCCAAAACTGGTGAAGGTGTCACCCCTACTGATGTCAAGAAGTTCATTCAACTGGAATCCACTGCAAAGAACATCATCTGTGGTCATCTGACCAAAGGACAGTATGGCCGTGTGAGTGCTCTGGAAACATCAAAACTAGTCTGGGACTGGCTATCCAAGGTCAACGAAGGCGTCTCTACGCAGAGAGACCAGAGGATCAGTGTTCTTCGCAATCTCTTCAACCGCTTCAAGAGAAACGACAATGAAAATGTCCAGCTCATGTTTGATCGCCTCACCGACATCACAAATGAGCTTCAGGCTCTTGGCGCCACTGAGATTACCAAGCATGAAATCGTCAAAACACTACTGAGATCACTTCACAGCTCCTTTGACACCCTTGCCCTCATGATACAAGAACGCCCTGACTTCAAGACACTCGATCCGTCTGATATACTTGAGAGGCTCAACGCACATGAGTTCTAGCTTTCTGAGAAAAGAGATATCTATGGTCCCAATTATGGCCGAACTCGCGCTTTGAAGGCAAAAGTGGTTTCCTCATCTGAAGAAGAATCTGACTGCGGTTCTGATGATCCTGAAGACATTGGAAAGGAACTTGCCATGCTTGTGAAGAAGTTCCAGAAATTCACCAAGAAGAAGGGCTTCAGAAAGTCTTCACGATCTAGCTCAAGAAATGATGAAGCTTCCACTCATGACAACAAGAAGAGAACATGTCACAAGTGCAAGAAACCTGGACACTATATCTCTGAGTGTCCTCAGTGGGACAATGAGAAGAAGAAGAAGAAGAAGAAGAGCAAGGAATATGATTCTGATGACAAGAAGAAGAAGAAATCTTCAAAGTCTTCTTCTAAGTCCTCATCAAGGTCTTCATCACATAAGAAGAGCTCATCTGGCAAGGCTCGTGCTTTTGTTGGCAAGGAAATGGATTCAGAGGAGGAGTCTGCTTCTGAGGAGGTGGAGGTGGAGTCTGAAGAAGAGTCCGACCCTGGCGTTGCAAGTCTGGCACTAGCCACAGCCTATGTTGCCAAGTACATCTTCAACATCGAAGACAATGACTTCCTCACCAACGCTGAAGCTGATGACATGGACGATCCTGCTCCCACCTACTTCTTCATGGCACGTGGTGCCAAGGTAAAATCACGTGATGCTTACTTTCAAACATCAAGTGAAGATGACTCTGATTGTGAATCCAAACCCATCTACAAAACACTTGCTAAAATTGCTACTGAACAACAAAGGGCTATGGAACATACTCAAAAACTGTTAGACAAAAGCGATGACCTGTTGGACGCGGAAATGACACATTCACAGTCCTTAGTTGAAGACATAAAAAATCTTCATGCTAAGTACCAAGAACTTGAAAGTCTTCATGAGACGCTCTCAACCACTTATGAAAAGCTCTCCTATGATTATCTTCAAAGGAAGCAAGAGCTTGAGAAATTGAAAGCGACTCATGAAGATCTTCAAAAAGAGAATGAGTCATTTCGCGCTCAACAGATCAGTTCCGCTCAGGATGGATTTGAACCACCATGTTTAAAATGCATTGAGCATGATAACGCTACCTCTGTTGCTGAATGTTCCAATGCCGCTGCTGTTGCATTGTCTTCAACTACTGATGTGGAAACTAACCCCTCTACGGAGGATACCACTGCTATTGCTGATGAAAATGCTAGGTTGAAGACATTGCTTGAAACAGGGATGTATAAAAGTCTGAAAGGACATCAGACACTTTGTGATGTCATCAAAAAGCAGATTCTGAACCGAAACCCTAGGAAAGAGGGTGTTGGGTTCGAGAGGAAAATGAATGTTGATGGTTCCTACTGGAAGCCTGAGCAGTATCCCAAAACCACATGGGTTGCTGCAAAGGAACCTTCAGTGGATCCATCCACTTTATCTGGCTTTACCTGTGCTAATCCTATTATCATTGATGAATCCTTGGATGCAAACTATAAACTGTTCAAAAATCAGAATGGTGAAGTGTTTGCCAGGTATATTGGTACTAACTGCAGGAATGGACCACCTATGAAGAATATCTGGGTTCCCAAAAGCTGTCTTGAGAATCTTCCAGTGAATGTCATCACGACACCACCTGGGAAGAAGACAAACCCCGGACCAAAGGCATCATATGGTCCAACGGCTTCATATGAATACAGGACTCACTTGAGTCACCCTAACGCCAATGTTTTGCAGGGAAATTGTACTCAAAATTATGAATGTGAACGTGTGTCCTCAAACCACCATGTTCATAGGACTAAGAACTTTTCTGCTTAGTCATATGAGTATCATTCATCTCCTGTAAGGCTATTTGCTAGGGCTTCAAAGCCGAAATTCTCAGATGCTGCACTTAGACTCATTGCTTCTAAGCACCCCTGAAGATGTGGGTGGTGAAGAATAATTAACTCTCTTTTGCAGAATATGGTCTCCAGCCAGCAATCAAAGGCATCCGATACTATTGCTGGGGACCTAAAACACATTAAGGGACGCATGATAAAATGACTTACTATGTATTCCACATATGAATCGCTTACCTGTCATACTGTGTGTTCTAACCTTGATCTAAGCTGTGACAATCCTAGTGTGCATCAAATGCTTATGCTTCACAACATACCTTGTGAAGCCTATCCTCGTAAATGCACTGTAGGGTATGACACCTCATGCTTCAGAATGGATTATGGACAGCGGATGCACTAATCATATGACTGGTGATCGAAGTCTTCTCATGGACTCAACATTACGTCCATCCGACAAGAGTTAAATCACATTTGCTGACACTGGTAAAAGCAAGGTATTGGGTCTAGGTAGAGTTGCAATCTCAAAGGATCAACACATGGATAAAGTGATGCTTGTTGAATCCCTTGGGTTCAACTTAATGTCTGTCTCAATGCTTTGTGACTTGAACATGATTGTGCTATTCGGAAAATATCGTTGCCTTGTACTAATGAAATCTGACAAGTCTCTAGTCTTTGAAGGGTATAGGAAAGATGATCTATACATGGTAGATTTCTCAGCAGGTCCACAGCTTGACGTATGTCTTCTTGCAAAAGCTTCAGAATGCTGGCTCTGGCATTGGAGGCTGGGGCATGCTGGCATGAGGAACTTACACACACTCGTCAATAAGAAGCATGTCATAGGCATCGAAGGTGTCAAGTTCAAGAAAGATCATTTGTGTGGTGCCTGCGAAGCTGGAAAGATGACTAGGGCGAAGCACCCCTCGAAGACAATCATGACGACATCTCAACCCTTCGAGCTGTTACACATGGACTTATTTGGCCCTACTCACTACTCTACCCTCACAACAACAGCTTGTCTCTATGGCTTTGTCATTGTTGATGACTACTCAAGATATACATGGGTGCACATAATTCTCTACAAGACTGAAGTACAATATGTCTTCAGACGATTCGCCAATCGAGCCATGAACAATTATGGCGTCAAGATCAAGCATATCAGAAGTGATAACAGCACTGAATTCAAGAATACCGGGCTTGATCTTTATCTGGATATAATCGGATTTACTCATGAGTTTTCTGCTCCATACACACCTCAGCAAAATGGCATTGTAGAGCGCAAGAACAGAACCCTCATTGAGATGGCTCGAATAATGCTCGATGCGTACAAGACACCAAGAAAGTTCTAGCCTGAAGCTATTGATACAGCATGTCACATCATCAACCGTGTTTACATCCACAAGCTTCTGGGCAAAACATCGTATGATCTCCTTACTGGCAAGAAGCCAAATGTCAGCTACTTCAGAGTCTTTGGTGCTAGGTGCTGGATCAAAGATCCCCATCACAAGTCAAAATTTGCACCTAAAGCTCACGAAGGCTTCATGCTTGGTTATGGAAAGGACTCGCACTCTTACAGAGTCTTCAACCTCTTTCACTACAAAATCGTTGAAACTATGGACGTACGATTTGATGAAACCAATGGTTCACAACAAGAACTCCTGCCAAGCACATTAGATGAAGCTCCTCCCAGCGAATCTATCAAGCTGATGGGAACTGGTGAAATCATGCCTTCTGAAGCACAGCCTGAAGATGAACTTATCATTTCCGCACCAAACCAACCTGAAGACAATGCTCAGACCGAAGACAATCCTCCCAATGATGACAATGATCGGCATGAGCAAGGTCTTCGTCCAGTTCATCCTCGTGTTGCAGATGAGGTACAAATTGAGAAGATAATTGATAGCATCAATGCACCTGGTCCACTTACTCGCTCAAGGGCAACACAGTTAGCAAATTTCTGTGGGCATTTTTCATTTGTGTCAATATCAGAACCCAAGAAAGTTGCTGAAGCCTTTATGGAACCTAAATGGATTCAAGCCATGCAAGAAGAACTTCAACAGTTCAAGCTGAATAATGTTTGGGAACTTGTCAAGCGTCGTGACCCTCGCAAACATAACATTATTGGCACTAAATGGATATATCGAAACAAGCAAGATGAGCATGGTCAAGTCGTCAGAAACAAAGCACGTCTTGTGGCTCAAGGATACACTCAAGTTGAAGGAATTGACTTCGATGAAACATTTGCTCCTGTAGCAAGGCTTCAAGCTATTCGCATACTGCTAGCCTATGCTAATCACCACAACATCTTGCTATATCAAATGGATGTGAAGAGTGCATTCCTCAACGGCAAGATTGAAGAAGAAGTGTACGTTGCTCAACCACCTGGCTTTGAAGATCCAAAACATCCTGATATGGTGTACAAACTAAACAAAGCACTGTATGGCCTCAAACAAGCTCCTCGCGCTTGGTATGATACGATCAAAGACTTCTTGAAGAGCAAAGGCTTCAAACCTGGATCCCTCGATCCCACACTCTTCATGAAGACATATGATGGTGAACTGTTTGTGTGCCAAATATATGTGGATGACATTATCTTCGGCTGCACCAACCAGAAGTATAGTGATGAGTTTGGATACATGATGCAAGAGCAATATCAGATGTCCATGATGGGTGAGCTGAAGTTCTTATTTGGTCTTCAAATTCGTCAGCAAAGGAATGGCATCTTCATATCTCAAGAAAAATATCTCAAAGACTGTCTGAAGAAGTTTGGAATGCAAGATTGCAAAGGTTACACGACGCCAATGCCAGCCAAACACCATCTTGGTCCCGATGACAATGGTAAAGAGTTCGATCAAAAGGTATACCGCTCCATGATTGGTTCCTTACTTTACCTATGTGCATCTAGGCCAGATATTATGCTTAGTGTTTGCATGTGTGCTCGATTCCAAGCGGCACCAAAGGAATCGCATCACTTAGCTCTAAAGCGAATTCTTAGATATTTGGCTTACACCCCAACACTCGGATTATGGTATCCAAAGGGCTCAAAATTTGATCTGGCTGGATTCTCGGATGTTGATTATGCTGGTCACAAAGTGGATCGCAAGTCTACATCAGGCACATGTCACTTTCTGGGACGATCACTTGTCTGTTGGTCTTCAAAGAAGCAAAATTGTGTATCACTCTCAACTGCTGAATCTGAATACATTGTTGCTGGATCTTGTTGTGCTCAGCTTCTGTGGATGAAGCAAACTCTCAAGGACTATGGCATCAATCTGAAACAAGTCCCTCTCTTCTGCGACAACGAAAGCACTATCAAGATTGCCAACAATCTAGTCCAGCACTCGAAGACAAAGCACATTGAAATTCGTCATCACTTTCTCAGAGATCATGTCATGAAGAAAGATATTGACATCATTCACGTCAACACTGAAGAGCAACTGGCAGATATCTTCACAAAGCCCTTGGATGAGAAAAGGTTTTGCAAGTTACGGTGTGAGCTAAATATCTTGGAATCCTCAAATGTCCTATGATCAGGCACACATCCTAACACTTATGCAGGTTGATGACTTAGATGTGCAACACACGAAGTAAAGTATATCTTCAATCGATGAAGACTTACATTCTAAGTGTGAATACATTAACATGGAATTTGACTTCGGAGCGCCACGATAATTGTGCGCCGTGTCTGGGTCTAATACTTCCTATACGGTGGGTAACGCCACCACCAAATTTCTTGGTTTGAAGTGTTTCACTCATGGCGTTATTGTTGAATATCTTCGCATATTGATTTGTCTTCAACTTTCAACTTATCTTCATGATTTACTTCACTATGTTGAGTTGATTGCTTTCTCATATATATATACTAGTATTCAGTCCTCTACAGCATTCACTTATAGCTATGTCTTCATTTGTGAATCTTTTGAACTAAGTGAATGTGATCGGACCCTAATCTCTCTATGCTTTCTATCTCAAACTCTATCTATCCAAATCATATGCATTCTATTGAAACTGTCAAATGTCTTCTCTGCATCCTTGTCAGCAGAAGACACAGAGACAAACATCAAGTCCTTTTAAATGATTCATCTTTATTGTTGAAATCCGGAGAAGCCGGAACAACCATCCGACAAACTTGGCGGGCGTGGGAACGTGGGACAACTCTGAGTATGTTGCATGCTTGCCACGTGTCCCACGGATCTGAACAGACAGGGGCACCTGCGTAATTGTGCTAAGCCGCACACCTACTTATAAATACGTGTCCCCTGCGGTCAAGAAAACCTTCTTCCACCTCTCCACCTCGTCAAAACCCTAGCGCCACCGCTAGCTCTCGACGACGCCGGCAACGAAGCACTTAGCTGTCGCGACTTCTCCGACGCCGTCCTCACACCGGCCACGGGCACCGTCCTCTCCGCCGCCGCCGTAGGTGTCCTCCATCGCCAAGTTAGGGCATGGTGGATTGAACTGCTCGGTCTCCTATTCATCCCATCTAGCAGTTCTTCGTGTGGTAAATATAACTCTATTTTTACCATCGTTTTGATCCTCAATGATTCATCCTATATACCAAAATAGGTTTCTGTCTACACAATGTTAGATCTATTATGTCTGCATCTCATACTGCCTAGTATATTCACTTAAGCTTCATATATAGTTAGATTCCTCACTTGTACTTATTCACGGATTCGTACAAATCTGGAACCAAGTCTCAACATATAAGTGAATGTCTTCGCAACATGAGGTCGATGTCTTCAAACTGATTTATCTTCAAAATCTTCTGAGAATGCATATGACCTCTTCCCCTTCCCTCGCATCTCTAATGCTATCACAGGTACATGTCCGTGGGAGAATCCCTTGGTTCTCATAGTCTGCATTCGTTTGTAGAATTCTTACAGCAACACATTAACTCTCCTGAAGCTAGTTCCTGTTTGACCAGCAAGTGAAAGCCCTTGAAGCCTTTGAACATATTGAAGCCATTCAGTTTGAAGTTCATGGCTGCAGAGAAATCAGTAAGGAAGGGTGGCAGACAGCGTCGAGGGGGAACATCAAAAGATTTGCCTGATGACCTCGCAGAAGTCTACAAGACAGATCCTGAAGAGGATTATAATCAGCACAAGACCCGAATCCAATGGATTCGACGCTATTGGGCTGAACAATGGTTCAAGTACAAGTTCGTGACCCAGGAGTACGCTGAGAAAAATGCTATCAAAAGTCCTTGGGGTGATATTTTTCTATCGAGGCCTTCCCCCAAGAACAAAGCTGAAGCTATTGCACAAGAATTCTATCCTTGTATGGTCCGTGGACCACAGCCTGAAAATGCCGATCCATCATCATTGCTCTGGTGTCGTGATGATAATCTCTTCAAGCACAACTTCCAGTATGCAAAGGCATCAGCAAAGGAAAACAAGAAGTCATGGGGATTGGACTTCAATCCTGGTCCCTCTGCTCCCCGTGATGACGGCACACGTGAAGCTGAAGAAAATGAAATCGGCCCCTTCACGAACCAAAGTGGATCATTCTGATAATGATGCTGATACTGATGAAGCCCCAGCTCCTCCTCCAAGGCCGCAGAAGCCAAAGAAAATCAAGGCTTCAACATCAGCTGCACCTCCAAAAGAGTCACATGTGAAGCCACTGGCCACTGCACCTCCTGAAGACAGTGTGTAGTCTGAAGATCTTTCACGCATCTCCAAGAAGACGGAGAAGAAAATGAAAATCATCAAGAGTACTGATCAGACATTGACTCCTGCTGCCATTCTGCGTGAAGAGCACATTGATCTGTCCAGCGATGACGATCTTGTAGATGATGCTCTTGAGCAACTGATCAAGAGCAAGGAAGAAGCAAAGATCTTCAATAATTTGCCTCTCTTTGACGTGGCAATTATCCATAACTTCATTGATGAGTGGTTTGACACACCAAATCTCAGCTTTGATGATTTGGAACTTCCCATTGGCCTCAGCGTCTCCTTCAATGGCGCTATTGCTTCTGAGCTAGCTATTGCTCAGTGCATCGTCGAACTGAAGCACAAGATTAACTATGAAAAGGCTCAGTTCAAGAAGCATGTGGCCACGCTCAACGTGCAAGATGTCAAAAACTTCAAGATCATGCTGCACGAGCTCAAAGAAGCCTTTCACAAGAAGCGTGAAGAAGCTCGAGGCTCTAGAGAGCGCATGAAGAGTCTGGCTGACAAGTGTGTGCTTGCCTACAATGAGGCTGAGAAGCGCAAGGCTCTTGGTCATCCTGGCATTGACCCCAGGATGGCTGCAAAGAAGAAGAAGCAATCGACAGTCCAATCTGCACCGTCAAGGCAAGATGAACCTCGCATAGTCTTCCCTAGCAGCATGACTGGCTCGAAGCCAAAGGTCATGTCAACCGCTTCAGAACAGAAGAAGACGAGGGCTGCAGAGGCTAAAGCCAGAAAAAGGAAAAACACTGAAGCCTCTGATGCAGCTCCCTCCAAGAAGAAGCGCAAAACCAAGAAGAATCGGGCTGCTCCCACAGAGCCCCTTGTTGTTGAACCCATCTCTGTGGTTCGTCCTGCATCTGCAAACCAAGAACTACGTATGATTTTTCATGAGCCTACTTCCACATAGGCTCATGAAGCTGAAGAGATTCCAGCAGCTGATCCCATCACTACTAAAGACATTGGTCACCATGACAATGTTGAAGATGATGAAGTTCTTCCTCAGATTGAACACAATGTGGTATCACCGCCTGTTCTCACGAACAGCGAAATCATCAGCATTGGTCGTCCTCTAACGCCAATTGCTCACGATGCATCATGGGCTGATCGCCTGCAACAACAAGACTCCCCCAGTACTCCCCAACAACAACAAGTCACATCACCTGTGCAAGTTGAAGAGTATGAGGACCTGCCTACTCCATCTCCAAAGGCGTCGCCTATATTACAAAGGCTTCGCAAAGGACTAAGGCCTCAAGTCCCTCTTCCGAGCGTTCCAGAAGGAGAAGTGCACCATCAACCTATTGCAAGTCAAGTGTTTTCAGAAGCCACTCCAACTGTGAATGTCTCCATGTCTGAAGCCCCAGATGCTGAAGACAATCCGGCTACATCGGCCGATGACGAACATCAAGAAGAACGTGTCCCTACTCCCCCCGTACCTGAAGAAGTTGTTCCTGAAGTGAACGTGTCTGTGCCAGACCCTCCAGCTCATCAAGTGGAGGTTGAAAATGTTGAGGCTGCCACCACTAACACGAATGAAGCCAATGACATAGTCATGGCTGAAGCTAATGTGGAGCCTGCACCAAGCAACATGCCAGAAGTCAATGCTGCAACTGCTCTTGAAGCTTCTGTTGTGGAGCCTAAAGCCACTGTTGCTGCCACTGCTCCTGTTCCGCCACCAAGGCCCTATACAATTGAGCAAGCTTACAACCATGGCGAGCTAATCACAGTAAGATGGCCCGTTCTGGTCCCTCCGCCTAATGTCTCTGGTCCTCAGTTTGATTATCACATTGAGCATAGGCCTCAGGTCCAGAAACCAAAGCCAAGACTACCAAGGTTTCTAGGTACTGCCACATCTGTCGGGTCCTTCAATGCAAATGGCTTCAAAAGCCACAACACCTTCTTTGACAGCTCAAAGAACCCCTACACAAGGCCAAGAATATCATCTGATCGTTTCTGGAGTCATCAGCAACGAAGCTATTACTCCTGTGTTCTGTATGATCAAGGGCGTATTTTCCATCATATGCGCCTCGACACTGAAGCCATTGCTGGACTGCCATGCTTAAAAGAAGCACTTGACTGCTTTCGTGATGCTGGTCTGCTCAGCTTTGTGACAGACAAAGAACATTGGAATGAAGAATTTGCTTCAATTCTATGCTACCCTCCACATTCGCGGCTACAACAGAGATACAAAGACATGGGTTCTCGAGTGGATGACAGGAAATGTTCATCATGAAGCCAAAGCTCTTGACATCATTGAGCTTATAGGCCTATCCACTCCCGGAGAGCTGTATGAACCTGGTTGTCAAAACCACCGCAATGCACTGGAGAGCATCTTCCATAAGCTAGAACCAAACATGAGCCAGATGTTGAGCATGATGAAGCCATTGCCACATGACGTTGAATACCCAAACGAGTTCTTTGTTGATGACCTTGAGTATCTGCCGCGCACCATATATCACATCATCAGGCGGACTCTATGGCCTATCAAAGGACACTCATCAGCTGCAAAACTTGAAGGAGCCATGAAGACATTGGTCTTTTACATCCTCAATGGCATCAGCTTCAATGCACAAGATTTCTTCCTCAGGCAACTGGCTGCATCTAGATCTGACCTTTTCGGCCTGAAATTCTATGCTCCATGGGTCATGCGCCTCATCAAGCAACATTCTGCTATCAACTATCAGCCCTCTGCTCGCAATCATGTGGTCTTTCTACCAGAGGTTGATATGTCAGTTGAAGCCATATACCCTGAGCCTGCCAAGAAGCCTCTTTGTCTTCAAAATGCTAAACACCAAAGCTTCACTCAGCCTATGGAAGGAGTCCAAGATGTAACTCGTATCTATCGAATGGCTGGGAACACTCGTCTACCTCATCGTGCGCCAACTGAAGCTACTGAGAGCACAATTGCTCAAAGGCCTAGGAAGCGCTCTTGTGTCCTAAATTACCGAGAACTTCTTGTGGCACTGCATCAGAAACAAGATAAGCATCACTTTTGGCTCAAGCGTCAGATGCAAAGCCTCTTGGTGGACATAAATCACATTCGAAATCTTGCCACCAAGAATGCATTTGTCACTCACGAAACTTGTCAGCGATCATGGAAGAGTTTGACCCTGCTCAGTGCTGAAGCAGATCTTCAAGGTGATGGCTTCACTGAAAGATTCAAGTTTGACTCCACTCCTCCATGGAATGCTGTCCTACGAAGAACTCCATCTCTTGAAGACTCTGACTATTCTTCCTCCGTGGCAACTGTGCATGCCAATATGATCGATGATGAAGACGATGCTACTTCACCGCTTCCTACTTCTGCACGCATCGACGCTGCACCAAGTTCGTCTGCACCGCCAAACAACAACGACAACCCTACTGCTTCACCTACTCCTCATGAGGACGAGTAGATGCTCTATGTCTTCACACCTTTTTGGTCATTACTGACAAAAGGGGGAGAAGCATATGAGTTTGATAGTCTTCAAGCGGGTTCATATGGGCGGGTGCTTATATTTTGCCTAGTGTTTACAACTCTTGCTTTTGATACATTTCGTTCTTTGAGTTGTAACACTTAAACTCGATGGTCGTCTGCTACTCATTTACTCTTTCATGTGCGATGATAACTTCCGCACTAAAATCAATCCGCACTTAGATCATTCCGCAGACGTCCATTTTTCATTATGCATGTCATTCTCTTAGTTATATCATTTCATGCATGATGAATTATCTTCATAAGTTGAAGAGGATCTCCACAAGTACAACCTGCCATGTGCATTTGCATTCCAAAAGCAAATTACTTATATGCACATCTTCGGGGGGGAGCCCTTGCCACTTATGAAGATAATACCCTATCCTTTACAATTTCACATACTTCCTTCCCGTTGAAAACTTCAACCAGTTTGTCATCAATCACCAAAAAGGGGGAGATTGTAAGTGCATCTAGTGCCACCCCTAGTTGGTTTTGGAGTATTGACGACAAAGTTGGTTGAGGGACTAATGCGTTTGTGAGAATTGCAGGATAACGCAGGTAGTGTCCCTCATTGATTCGGTTTACCTACCGGAGATGGCCCCTAAAAATGTATGAAGACATTGAAGACAATGGTGGTGTGTGAAGATATTCACATTGAAGACTATGACATGAGAAGACATTGAGTGAAGATTATGGAGCGTGAAGACTGAGTTGTTTCGTTGTTTCCTTTTCTTCTTTGTTGAGTCATAGGAACCACCATACTGTTAAGTGGGGTCCAAGTGAACAAAGTCAGAGTGACTAAAGTGATGCTCAACCCAAATCCTATGTCTTCGAGCGAAGACAATGAGTGTGAATCTTATCCAGAGCTGGATGAGTCAGCTTTGCTTGTAGCCCAAGTAAAGTTGTCGTGTGTGTTTGAAATCTGACCGTTGGAACACGTGTCAGTTCCTTAGTAACCCAGGGTCATTTCGGACATATCAGGTCGGGTTGCCTTGTGGCTATAAATAGCCCACCCCCTACACCATAAATTGGTGGCTGCTCAGAGTTAGTTTACGGCTTTTGTTGTTTTGAGAGCAACCCACCTCGAAGCCTTTGAGAGAGAAGTCCTTGCGAGGACAAAGCCCAAACACCCAGAGCCAAAGAGTGTTAGGCATCACTGAAGTCTTTCTGTCTATGTGACCTGAAGACTTATTACACTTGAGGACTGTGTATCCTCCAGCCGGTTAGGCGTCGCGTTCTGAGCATCCAAGAGTCATTGTGGATCGCCGGTGAACAAAGTCTGTGAAGGTTCGGAAGTCTACCTTGAAGACTTACCAGAGTGATTGGGCGAGGACTGTGTGTCCTTAGCTCAAGGGGAATAAGGTGAAGACGCGGTGTTCTGAGTTGAATCTCAGCCTCCCTAACCAGACGTACAGTTGTCACAGCAATTGGAACTGGTCCAACAAATCTTGTGTTTTCAACAAGTGACTGGTTCTATCCCTTCCCTACTTTACTTTGAGTTCGTCTTCGTGAAGTCATTGCTTATTTGTCTTATCTGTTTGACTTCATTGCTTGACTACTATCGTTGATTGGCTTCATACTATCTTCCATCCTGATCCTTACTACCTAGCTGCTATTAGTCTTTATTTGTTCACATTATTGCATACTTGACTATGGCTTGCTTGTTGTAGTTTATCTTCCGCTACATATCAATTAGGTCATTTCTATTGTTTTTCTTTGAAACTTCCACGTTTTGAAGACTTTGATAAAAATCGCCTATTCACCCCCCCCCCTCTAGTCGATAACTAGCACTTTCAGTGGTCTTCTTCAAAGACCTCTCCAATGGTTCCTCCTCCGATGACGACTCCTTCACCACCCGGGTATGCCTCGCTTCTCTCTCTTGGGCTATGACTTTGAATGAAGGATTTTTACCCGGTGGTCAATTTGAGTCATTTCTTCCTCTTGTAGTTCCCTAGGACCATCAGTTGCAACGAATGGAGCGGGGTGGCTGAAGATCTGTCTGCTCGTTGTCACCATCAATCTCCATGCGTGAAGCTAGTTGCGTTTGAATCTGTGGACAGTGGGAGGAAGTTTCTGGCATATGCAAAGAAGGTTAGACCCTGTTTTGTTGTTATAAATCATTTGCTAGATGTGATTCAGACATTGTCACGGTCCCAACCCATTCATACCACACCGCAACCAAACGCATCCTAAGACAATGTCACAGTTTGTACCTAGTATCTATTAATATTGCCATCTCATCAGCGGTGCCATTAGAAAATTATTTGGCACCGCTTCAGGAGTTTGTGGAGCCAACTTGTCCACACATCCGAGCAGCCAAGCAGTAAAATACTAAATCTCTATGGCACGAAGGAACTGGGCGTTGGAGCAACTAGGTGCTCCGGATTTCGGGTCCCTGATTTTTTCTACTACATCGGCTCGCCAGTGCTGGGAACCAGGGCGAGATGTAGCAACAGTTGTCTTTACACCGGTTTTGGCATACATAGTGGACGCCTTAGTGCTATTAGTTCTATGTTACTAAATTTGTGCATGTATATGTTGGGGAACGTAGCAGAAATTCAAAATTTCCCTACAAGTCACCAAGATCTATCTATGGAGAGACTAGCAACAAGAGAGAGGGGAGTGCATCTACGTACCCTTGTAGATCTCTAAGCGGAAGCGTTCAAGAGAATGGGGTTGAGGGAGTCATACTCGTCGTGATCCAAATCACCGAAGATCCTAGTGCCGAACGTACGGCACCTCCACGTTCAACACACGTGCAGCCCGGTGACGTCTCTCGTGCCTTGATCCAGCAAGGAGAGAGGGAGAGGTTGGGGAAGACTCCGTCCAGCAGCAGCACAACGGCGTGGTGGTGATGGAGGAGCGTGGCACTCCAACAGGGCTTCGCCAAGCACTGCAAGAGATGAGGAGGGAGAGAGGTAGGGCTGCGCCTTGGGAGAGATCATCTCGTGTCTTTTGCAGCCCCCAATACCTCAAGTATATATAGGGGAAGGGGAGGGGCAGTGCCCCCATCTAGGGTTCCCTCCCAAGGGGTGGCGGCAGCACCCAAAACCCATCTAGGGTGCGGCCAAGGGGGGAAGAGAGGGGGCGCCCTAGGGTGGGCCTTAAGGCCCATCTGGACCTAGGGTTTTGCCCCCTCCCACTCTCCCTGCGCCTTAGGCCTTGGTGGGGGCACACCAGCCCACCTGGGGCTGGTACCCTCCCACACTTGACCTACACAGCCCTCTGGGGCTGGTGTCCCCACCTAGTGGACCCCCGGGACCCTCCCGGTGGTCCCGGTACGTTACCGATAGCACCCGAAACCTTTCCGGTGATCAAAACAGGACTTCCCATATATAAATCTTTACCTACGGACCATTCCGGAACTCCTCGTGACGTCCAGGATCTCATCCGGGACTCCGAACAACATTCGGTAACCACATATATCTATTCCCTATAACCCTAGCGTCATCGAACCTTAAGTGTGTAGACCCTACGGGTTCGGGAACCATGTAGACATGACCGAGACAACTCTCCGGCCAATAACCAACAGCGGGATCCGGATACCCATGTTGGATCCCACATGTTCCATGATGATCTCATCGGATGAACCACGATGTCAACGATTCAATCAATCCCGTATACAATTCCCTTTGTCTACCGGTATAATACTTGCCCGAGATTCGATCGTTGGTATCTTGATACCTTGTTCAATATCGTTACCGGCAAGTCTCTTTACTCGTTCCGTAACACATCATCCCGCGATCAACTCCTTGATCAAATTGTGCACACTATGATGATGTCCTACCGAGTGGGACCAGAGATACCTCTCCGTCACACGGAGTGACAAATCCCAGTCTCGATTCGTGCCAACCCAACAGACACTTTCGGAGATACCCGTAGTGCACCTTTATAGCTGCCCAGTTACGTTGTGACGTTAGGTATACCCAAAGAATTCCTACGGTATCCGAGAGTTGCACAATCTCATGGTCTAAGGAAAAGATACTTGACATTTAGAAAAGCTTTAGCATACGAACTACACGATCTTGTGCTAGGCTTAGGATTGGGTCTTGTCCATCACAAAATTCTCCTAATGATGTGATCCCATTATCAATGACATCCAATGTCCATGGTCAGGAAACCATGACCATCTGTTGATCAACGAGCTAGTCAACTAGAGGCTCACTAGGGACATGTTGTGGTCTATGTATTCACACATGTATTGCGGTTTCCGGTCAATACAATTATAGCATGAACAATAGACAATTATCATGAACAAGGAAATACAATAATAACCATTTTATTATTGCGTCTAGGGCATATTTTCAATAGTCTCCCACTTGCACTTGAGTCAATAATCTAGTTCACATCACTATGTGATTGTAATGGATCGACACCCATGGGGTTTGATCATATCTTGCTTGTGAGAGAGGTTATTAGTCAACGGATGTGAACCTTTCAGATCCGTGTGTGCTTTGCAAATCTCTATGTCATCTCCTAGATGCAGCTACCACGCTCTATTTGGAGCTTTTCCAAATAACTATTCTACTATACAAATCCGGTTTACTACTCAGAATAACCTGGATTAGTGTCAAAGTTTGCATCGGCGTAACCCTTTACGACGAAATCTTTTACCACCTCCATAATGAAAAAATTCCTTAGTCCACTAGTTACTAAGGATAAGTTTGACCGATGTCCTGTGATCCATTCCTAGATCACTCTTGTACCCCTTGACTGACTCATGGCAAGGCACACTTCCGGTGCGGTACATAGCATAGCATACTATAGAGCCTACGTCTGAAGCATAGGGGACGACCTTCATCCTTTCTCTCTCTTTTGCCGTGGTCATGTCTTGAGTCTTACTCAATACTCACACCATATAACATAGCCAAGAACTCCTTCTTTGCTGATCTATTTTGAACTCCTTCAAAATCTTTGTCACGGTATGTATTCATTTGAAAGTACTATTAAGCGTTTTGATCTATCCTTATAGATCTTGATGCTCAATGTTCAAGTAGCTTAATCCTGGTTTTCCATTGAAAAACACTTTTCAAATAACCCTATATGCTTTCCAGAAATTCTACATCATTTTCGATCAACAATATGTCAACAACATATACTCATCAGAAATGATATAGTGCTCCCACTCACTTCTTTGGAAATACAAGTTTCTCATAAACTTTGTATAAACCCAAAATCTTTGATCATCTCATCAAAGCGTATATTCCAACTCAGAGATGCTTACTCCAGTCCTTAGAAGGATTGCTGGAGCTTTGCACACTTGTTAGCATCTCTCAGGATTGACAAAACCTTCTGGTTGTATCACATACAACCTTTCCTCAAGAATAACATCGAGGAAACAATGTTTTGACATCCTATCTGCAAGATTTCACAAATCACGCAGTAATTGCTAATATAATTCCAACAAACTCTTAGTATCTCTACGAGTGAGAAAGTTTCATCGTAGTCAACTCCTTGAACTTGTCGGAAAACATCTTAACGACAAGTCGAGCTTTCTTAATGGCAATACTTACCATCATTGTCCGTCTTCCTTTTAAAATCCATCTGTACCCAACGGCCTTACAACCATCAAGTAGTTCTTCCAAAGTCTACACTTTGTTTTATACATGGATCCTCTCTCGGATTTTATGGCCTTGAGCCATTCGTCGGAATCCAGGCCCACCATCGCTTCTCCATAGCTCGTAGGTTCATTGTTGTCTAGCAACATGACCTCCAAGACAGGATTTACCGTACCACTCCGAAGCAGTACGCGTCCTTGTCGTCCTACGAGGTTTGGTAGTGACTTGATCCAAAGTTTCATGATCACTATCATCAACTTCCACTTCAATTGATGTAGGTGCCACAGGAACAACTTCATGTGCCCTGCTACACACTGGTTGAAGTGATGGTTCAATACCTTATCAAGTCTCCACCATCCTCCCACTCAATTCTTTTGAGAGAAACATTTTTCTCGAGAAAGGACCCGTTTCTAGAAACAATCTATTTTGCTTCTGGATCTGAGATAGGAGGTGTACCCAAATGTTTTGGGTGTCCTATGAAGATGCATTTATCCTCTTTGGGTTCGAGCTTATCAGCATGAAACTTTTTCACATAAGCATCGCAGCCCCAAACTTTTAAGAAACGGCAGCTTAGGTTTCTCTAAACCATAGTTCATACGTTGTCATCTCAACAGAATTACGTGGTGCCCTATTTAAAGTGAATGTGGTTGTCTCTAATGCTTGACCCATAAACGATAGTGGTAATTCGATAAGAGACATCATGGCATGCACCATATCCAATAGGGTGCAGTTATGATGTTCGGACACACCATCACACTATGGTGTTCCAGGCAGTGTTAGTTGTGAAACAATTTCCACAATGTCTCAATTGTGTACCAAACTCGCAACTCAGATATCCATCTCTATGATCATATCACAGACATTTTATCCTCTTGTCACGAAGATCTTCAACTTCACTCTGAAATTACTTGAACCTTTCAATAATTTAGACTTGTGTTTCATCAAGTAAATATACCCAACATCTACTCAAATCATCTGTGAAGTAAGAACATAACGATATTCACTGCATGCCTCAGCACTCATTGGACTGCACACATCAAAATGTGTTACTTCCAACAAGTTGCTATCTTGTTCCATCTTACTGAAAACGAGGCTTTCCAGTCATCTTGCCCATGTGGTATGATTTGCATATCTCAAGTGATTCAAAATCAAGTGAGTCCAAACGATCCATCTGCCTGGAGTTTCTTCATGTGTATACATCAATAGACATGGTTCGCATGTCTCAAACTTTTCAAAACGAGTGAGTCCAAAGATCCATCAACATGGAGCTTCTTCCTGCGTTTTATACCAATATGACTTACATGACAGTGCCACAAGTAAGTGGTACTATCATTACTATCTTATATCTTTTGGCATGAAAATGTGTATCACTACGATCGAGATTCAATAAACCATTCTTTCAGGTGCAAGACCATTGAAGGTATTATTCAAATAAATAGAGTAACCATTATTCTCCTTAAATGAATAACCGTATTGCGATAGACATAATCCAATCATGTCTATTCTCAACGCAAACACCAAATAACAATTATTTATGTTTAACACCAATCTCGATGGTAGACGGAGCAGGCGATGCTTGATCACATCAACCTTGGAAACACTTCCAACACACATCGTCATCTCACCTTTAGCTAGTCTCCGTTTATTCTGTAGCTCTTTTATTTCGAGTTACTAACACTTAGCATCCAAACCGGTATCTTAATACCCTGGTGCTACTAGGAGTACTAGTAAAGTACACATTTAATTCAATGTATATCCAATATACTTCTGTCAACCTTGCCAGCCTTCTCATCTACCAAGTATCTAGGGTAGTTCTGCTTTAGTGTCTATTCCCTCATTACAGAAGCACTTAGTCTCGGGTTTGGGTTCAACCCTGGGTTTCTTCACTGGAGCAGCAATTGATTTGCCGTTTCATGAAGTACCCCTTCTTGCCCTTGCCCTTCTTGAAACTAGTGGTTTCACTAACCATCAACAATTGATGCTCCTTCTTGATTTCTACATTCGCGGTGTCAAACATCGCGAATATTTCAAAGATCATCATATCTATCCCTAATATTCATAGTTCATCACGAAGCTCTAGTAGCTTGGTGGCAATGTCTTTGGAGAAACATCACTATCTCATCTGGAAGATTAACTCCCACTCGATTCAAGTGATTGTTGTACCCAGACAATCTGAGTACAAGCTCAATGATTGAGATCTTCTCCCTTAGTTTGTAGGCTAGAAAACTCGTTGGAGGTCTTATACCTCTTGACGTGGACACGAGCCTGAAATCCCAATTTCAGCCCTCGGAACATCTCATATGTTCCGTGACGTTTCAAAATCGTCTTCGGTGCCTCAATTCTAAACCGTTTAACATTAATGAACTATCACGTAGTCATCAAAACGTGTATGTTAGATGTTCGCAACATCCACAGACGATGTTCGAGGTTCAGCACACCGAGCGGTGCATTAAGGACATAAGCCTTCTACGCAGCAATGAGGACAATCCTCAGTTTACGGACCCAGTCCGCATAATTGCTACTATCAACTTTCAACTAAATTTTCTCTAGGAACATATCTAAAACAGTAGAACTAAAACGTGAGCTACGACATAATTCGCAAAGACATTTTGACTATGTTCAGGATAATTAAGTTCATCTAATCAAATTATTTGATGAACTCCCACTCAGATAGACATCCCTCTAGTCATCTAAGTGATACATGATCCGAGTCAACTAGGTTGTGTCCGATCATCACGTGAGACGGACTAGTCATCATCGGTGAACATCTTCATGTTGATCGTATCTACTATACGACTCATGTTCGACCTTTCGGTCTCTCGTGTTCCGAGGCCATGTATGTACATGCTAGGCTCGTCAAGTCAACCTAAGTGTTTCGCGTGTGTAAATCTGGCTTACACCCGTTGGATGTGAACGTTAGAATCTATCACACCCAATCATCACGTGGTGCTTCGAAACAACGAACTTCCGCAACGGTGCATAGTTAGGGGGAACACTTTCTTGAAATTATTATGAGGGATCATCTTATTTACTACCGTCGTTCTAAGCAAATAAGATGCATAAACATGATAAACATCACATGCAATCAAATAGTGACATGATATGGCCAATATCATTTTGCTCCTTTTGATCTCCATCTTCGGGGCTCCATGATCATCATCGTCACCGGCATGACACCATGATCTCCATCATCGTGTCTCCATGAAGTTGTCTCACCAACTTATTACTTCTACTACTATGGCTAACGGTTTAGCAATGAAGTAAAGTAATTACATGGCGTTATTCAGTGACAGGCAGGTCATACAATAAATAAAGACAACTCCTATGGCTCCTGCCGGTTGTCATACTCATCGACATGCAAGTCGTGATTCCTATTACAAAAATATGATCAATCTCATACATCACATATATTTCATTCATCACATCCTTCTTGGCCATATCACATCACATAGCATACCCTGCAAAAACAAGTTAGACGTCCTCTAATTGTTGTTTGCATGTTGTACGTGGCTGCTATGGGTTTCTAGCAAGAACGTTTCTTACCTACGCAAAAGCCACAACGTGATATGCCAATTGCTATTTACCCTTCATAAGGACCCTTTTCATCGAATCCGATCCGACTAAAGTGGGAGAGACTGGCACCCGCTAGCCACCTTATGCAACAAGTGCATGTCAGTCGGTGGAACCTGTCTCACGTAAGCGTACATGTAAGGTCGGTCTGGGCTGCTTCATCCCACAATACCATCTAAACAAGATAGGACTAGTAACGGTAAGCATATTGAACAAAATCAACACCCACAACAACTTGTGTTCTACTCGTGCATAGAATCTACGCAATAGACCTAGCTCATGATGCCACTGTTGGGGAACGTAGCAGAAATTCAAAATTTTCCTACGAGTCACCAAGATCTATCTATGGAGAGACTAGCAACAAGAGATAGGAGAGTGCATCTACATACCCTTGTAGATCTCTAAGCAGAAGCATTCAATAGAACGGGGTTGAGGGAGTCGTACTCGTCGTGATCCAAATCACCGAAGATCCTAGTGCGAACGGATGGCACCTCCGCGTTCAACACACGTGCAGCCCGGTGACGTCTCCCGTGCCTTGATCCAGTAAGGAGAGAGGGAGAGGTTGGGGAAGACTCCGTCCAGCAACAGCACAACGGTGTGGTGGTGATGGAGGAGCGTGGCACTCCAGCAGGGCTTCGCCAAGCACTGCAAGAGGCGAGGAGGGAGAGAGGTAGGGTTGCGCCTTGGGAGAGATCATCTCGTGTCTTTAGCAGCCCCCAATACCTCAAGTATATATAGGGGAAGGGGAGGGGCTGCACCCCCATCTAGGGTTCCCTCCCTAGGGGTGGAGGCAGCCCCCAAAACCCATCTAGGGTGCGGCCAAGGGGGGGAAGAGAGGGGGCGCCCTAGGGTGGGCCTTAAGGCCCATCTGGACCTAGGGTTTTGCCCCCTCCCACTCTCCCTGCGCCTTGGGCCTTGGTGGGGGGCGCACCAGCCCACCTGGGGCTGGTCCCCTCCCACACTTGGCCTACGAAGCCCTCTGGGGCCGGTGGCCCCACCTGGTGGACCCCCGGGACCCTCCCGGTGGTCCCGGTACGTTACCGATAGCTCCCAAAACCTTTCCGGTGATCAAAACAGGACTTCCCATATATAAATCTTTACCTCCAGACCATTCTGGAACTCCTCGTGACATCCGGGATCTCATCCGGGACTCTGAACATCATTCGGTAACCATGTATATCTATTCCCTATAACCCTAGCGTCCTCGAACCTTAAGTGTGTAGACCCTACGGGTTCGGGAACCATGCAGACATGACCGAGACAACTCTCCTGCCTATAACCAACAGCGGGATCTGGATACCCATGTTGGATCCCACATGTTCCACAATGATCTCATCGGATGAACCACAATGTCAAGGATTCAATCAACCCCGTATACAATTCCCTTTGTCTACCGGTATAGTACTTGCCCGAGATTCGATCGTCGGTATCCCGATACCTTGTTCAATCTCGTTACCGGCAAGTCTCTTTACTCGTTCCATAACACATCATCCCGCGATCAACTCCTTGATCACATTGTGCACACTATGACGATGTCCTACCGAGTGGGCCAGAGATACCTCTCTGTCACACGGAGTGACAAATCCCAGTCTCGATTCGTGCCAACCCAACAGACACTTTCAGAGATACCCGTAGTGCACCTTTATAGCCACCCAGTTACATTGTGACGTTAGGTACACCCAAAGTATTCCTACGGTATCCGGGAGTTGCACAATCTCATGGTCTAAGGAAAAGATACTTGACATTTAGAAAAGCCTTAGCATACGAACTACATGATTTTGTGCTAGGCTTAGGATTGGGTCTTGTCCATCACATCATTCTCCTAATGATGTGATCCCGTTATCAATGACATCCAGTGTCCAGGGTCAGGAAACCATGACCATCTGTTGATCAACGAGCTAGTCAACTAGAGGCTCACTAGGGACATGTTGTGGTATATGTATTCACACATGTATTGCGGTTTCCGGTCAATACAATTATAGCATGAACAATAGACAATTATCATGAACAAGGAAATACAATAATAACCATTTTATTATTGCCTCTAGGGCATATTTCCAACAGTATAAACCTGTTAGTATCAATTTGTTGTCATCCAAACACTGTCGCTATGTTATTGCAGTTATATTTACCTTCCTCTTAAAATGTTCAATTTGTTATTTATAGTACATGAGTCAGAACTTGTAGTGTTGTTGTAGTTAATTATAGCTTCTGATGTTTCAGAATTTGGTTGTTGAGTCAATAGCAATTAATTCATTTGCACATTGTTCTTTTTGAGAAGATATGTCATAACTAACCTGTTTCTTTAGTTTTTCAAAATAAGTATTGGCGATTTTCTATGTTACTATAAACCCATTTTCCCTACAATTGTTACTGATCTAGTTTTAAATATTATAGGATGAATGGAAGTGTTCTTACTTGGAGTGGGTTGATCAAGAGTGGCCACAGTTTTTGAAGATGTGCCTAGCAAAGCTCTAGAGCATGTATCAGGAAGAGAACAGAGGTAGGCTTAGATATAGTGTTGTCAACGCTGAAGAATATTTGAAGATGTGGGATAAAAAGAGGAAGGTGGAGAATGAGCTCAGATTTTTTAAATCAGACTTTGCTAAGATGGTGTTGGCAAGGGAGGAGGCACTTTCCCAGTTGGCCAGTGCAAAACAGGTTCTTATTGAACTGAAAGCAGAGGTGGATATGGAGAGCCTGGATGATCTCAATTAGGGAAATGAATATATTGTTCTAATATTGTTCTTATGAAGTTGAACTATCTATATGATGTATTGTGCTGTTTTCCGGTAGCTATCGTATTGTGATGTTAAAATATATCGATGTGCCTGATATGAAATTGGCAAACAGTTGTTCAATATGAAATGTGAATTTCCGTAATACTGGAATTATTAATTGTAAACTAATAAATCTGCAAAATGGGTCATGGAACTTTGCAAATGGTTCTAGAAGTAAAAGCGCTTGTGATGGATAGCCCAATGCCACACAGTTTTCTTCACCAAATCGTGTGTGACGTAGTTGATAAAAGCAAACGGTTAACCAAAGCAGAGCGTGTGTGATAGTTACACGTATCACACGCGAGCCTATACATAAACTTGTGTGGGATGTACATACAAACGGAAATGTTTTCCCTGGATTGACTGTGTGGGATGTACATAAGAACGGAAACGTATTCCTTGGATTGACTGTGTGTGATATACATACCTACGGAAATGTTTTTCTGGGATTCACCGTGTGGGATGTACATACCTACGGAAATGTTTTCTGGGATTCACCGTGTGGGATCTACATACCTATGGAAATGATTGGGTTTCCATGGGTCACCCGATCACACACGAACTCATTTGGTGTCCCAGGAGGGCCTATCCCCGACGATTTCTGGGTCGTGTGGGAAGGACCCCCCTATCGCCCACACTCACTTGGCGATGGTTCCAAATGCCATCGTGGAAAGGGGTTTAAAACCGTTTGTATAGAACCGACGCGTACCAGTGATCTTCCATGCTACATACATTATAGGCGGTTCCCAAACAGAATGGTAAAGTTTATACTCCCCCACCACCAACGAGCACATTCCACGGCTGGTCCGAAACAACGGGTACCGTCCAACTAACAACAATCCTGGAGGATTTTTGTTTTATTTTTATTTGATTTGAGCATGGGACTGGGCATCCCGGTTACCAGCCATTTTCTCGTGAATGATGAGCGGAGTCCACTCATCGTGAGAATAACCCACCTAGCATGGAAGATATAGACAGCCCTAGTTGATACATGAGCTATTCAAGCATACAAAATAGAATTTCATTTGAAGGTTTAGAGTTTGGCACATGCAAATTTACTTGGAACGGCAGGTAAATACCGCATATAGGAAGGTATGGTGGACTCATATGGAACAACTTTGGGGTTCATGGAAGTGGATGCACAAGCAGTATTCCCGCTTAGTACAAGTGAAGGTTAGAAAGAGACTGGGAAGCGACCAACTAGAGAGTGACAATAGTCATGAACATGCATTAAGATTAACCAACAATGAATGCAAGCATGAGTAGGATATAAATCACCATGAACATAAACATCATTGAGGCTATGTTGATTTTGTTTCAACTACATGCGTGAACATGTGCCAAGCCAAGCCGCTCGAATCATTCAAAGGAGGATACCACCCTATCATACCACATCACAACCATTTTCATAGCATGTTGGAATGCAAGATAAACCATTATAAGCTCCTAGCTAATTAAGCATGCCATGAGTAACTATAATCTCTAATTGTCATTGCAAACATGTTTCATTCATAATGGGCTGAATCAGGAAAAATGAACTAATCATATTTACAAAAACAAGACAGGTCGAGTTCATACCAGCTTTTCTCATCTCAATCTTTTCATCATATCATCATTATTGCTTTTCGCTTGCATGACCGAACGGTTTGGATAATGATAATAGTGCACGTGTGTTGGACTAAGCTCGAATCTACAAACATTTAATTCAAAGGAGAAGACAAGGTAATATGGGCTCTTGGTTAAATCAACAATAATGCATATGAGAACCACTCTTCATTTTCATCGTGGTCTTCTCCTCTTGACCCCCAAAGAAAAGAAAAGAATTTCAAAGAACGAGAAAAACTATTTACACAGGAAAGCTACCAACAAGCAAAAGAAGAACGAGAAATCTTTTCGGGTTTTCTTTTAATATTATTACTACAAGCATGGAAAGTAAACTAGCTAAAAGCTACAACTAATATATATTTTTTGGTTTTCTCAAGGTTTTTCAAACACACAAGAAGAAAGCAAGAAAAGAAAATAAACTTGCATGGATAATACAATGAAAAAGTATGAACACCAATAACTAGAATGAGTGTGTGAACATGAATGTAATGTTGATGAGAAATACGTACTCCCCCAAGCTTAGGCTTTTGGCCTAAGTTGGTCTAAGCCCACGGTTGGCCTGGCGGATACCCAATGTTGTAGTCGGGGTTGTACTAAGATGCAGTAGCTACTGCCTGAAGGGCTGCAGCATGGAGGCAACCAGCCTCCATCTTCCTCTCATATTCGTTTGCCTCCTCTCTGGTTATAAAACGTCTCCCATTTTCCTTAAAGTTAAAGAAGGCAGGAGCAGGAAGAGTAACATGGACAGCATGATGTCTATCAAATATTAGTCGGTACTGGAGGGGCTATTCGTTCCTCTCAAGAAACTGATGGCAAACCATAGCATTATAATCTAGAAAAGCAGGTGGCAACTCACTATCATTTTCATTTATGGATACACCGAGATAATCAGCTAAATGAGCTACATAAATTCCACCAAATAAATATCCATCTTTAGCATTAAGATGTAACCTCCGTGCAATAATGGCACCCAAGTTATATCGTTTATCACCTAATACCGCACTCTTGAAGACACTAAGATCTGGGATGCACATGTGGCTAGTTCATCCTTACCATTAATGCATCTACCTATAAAGAGAGCAAAGTAATGTATGGCAGGAAATTGAATGCTCCCTATGGTAGCTTGTGTAATATTTCTAGTTTCTCCCACAGTGATGCTAGCAAGGAAATCATTATATTCAGACTTGCGAGGTTCACTAAAGATGCCCCACTATGGGATTTTGCAAGCAGTGTTAAAATCTTCAAGGTCCATGGTATAAGATTTATCATAGAGGTCAAATAAAACAGTGTAAATGGTGCGCTTAGATGAAAAGTTAAATCTCCGCACAAAGGAATCGATGAGGTGATAGTATTGGCGGCACTTATCTGATAAGAAGTCCGCAAGATCAGCATTATGCACATACTCATAAAATTCATCTTTGAAGCCAGCTTGGATCAAAAATTCATCTGACATCCATTCGCAAGGCTGCACTTGAGCTTCTCTTCATGGTTCAAGGTCCGGCTCACGTATCACAAGCCTCGGTGCTTGCTTCCTTGAAGAACCACCTTGGTACATTTTCCTAAACATTTTCTTCCTCTGAAAAATTTCTGGAATTTTTAGTGACTCAAAATAAAGTGAACCAAACTCAACAAGATTGATAGCAACTACTCCCACAAGTGCCTAGAGGCTATATCATGCATTAAAACTACTTTGGACCATATAAATTTGACATGCAAGCTCAAGAACAGGGTCACCATAGCAGCAAAAATTTGCAATAAATAAAGCACTAGAACAAAAACTAATTGGACTATTGGAGGAGTCACATACCGAAGAACAATCCCCCAAAGCAGTTTTGTGAATGGAGCTTTGAGCTAGGAGATCGAAAACGGTAGCAAAACGAGCAAAAACACGAGTTTGAGCTACAGGATGGTTTAATCTGGAGGAAGACGAAGTGTGTGGGTGTTGGAATAAGTGGAGGGGGTCACGTGGGACCCACGACGCAGGGGGCACGCCCGGAGGTAGGGTGCGCCCTCCACCCTCGTGACCAAATGGTGGGTCCCCCTGGTGTGTTCTAAGTGCCAGAAATTCTCAAATATTCTACAAAAAATCATACTCAATTTTCAGGGCATTTGGAGAACTTTTATTTTTGTGGTATTTTTTTATTGCATGAATAATTCAAAAAATAGATAGAAAATACTATTTTTGCTTTATTAAATCTAAATAATAAAAGTAAAAGGTTGGTGCAGAGAGTTGTGCCTTCTAACTTCATCCATATCATGCTCATCAAAAGGAATCCACTAACAAGGTTGATCAAGTCTTGTTAACAAACTTCTTCCGAATAATATGAAACCGGAGAATTTTCGAATAACACTATGTTACCTCAACGGGGATATGCATGTCCCCAACAATAAGAATATCATGTTTCTTTTTTACAGTAGGAAGAGGGAATTCAAAGCCTCCAATAGTAATAGTTGAAATTTTTCCAATAGAATTGATACTATGAACTTGAGGTTGTTTCTTCGGAAAGTGTACCGTATGCCCATTACCATTAACGTGAAAAGTGACATTGCCTTTGTTGCAATCAATAACAGCCCCTGCAGTATTTAGAAAAGGTCTACCAAGGATGATCGACATATTGTCGTCCTCGGGAATATCAAGAATAACAAAGTCCTATGAAATAGTAACGTTTGCAACCACAACAGGCACATCCTCACAAATACCAATGGGTATAGCAGTTGATTTATCGGCCATTTGCAAAGAGATTTCAGTAGGTGTCAACTTATTCAAATCAAGTCTACGATACAAAGAGAAAGGTATAACACTAACACCTCCTCCAAGAACACATAAAGCAGTTTTAACATAGTTTCTTTTAATGGAGCATGGTATAGTTGGTACTCCTGGATCTCCAAGTTTCTTTGATATTACACCCTTAAAAGTATAATTAGCAAGCATGGTGGAAATTCCAGCTTCTGGTATCTTTCTTTTATTTGTAACAATATCTTTCGTATACTTAGCATAGGGATTCATTTTAAGAATATCAGTCAAACGCATACACAAAAAGATAGGTCTAATCATTTCAGCAAAGCGCTCAAAATCCTCATCCTCTTTTTTCTTGGATGGCTTAGGAGGAAAAGGCATGGGTTTCTGAACCCATGGTTCTCTTTCTTTGTTGTGCTTCCTAGCAACAAAGTCTCTCTTATCATAACATTGATTCTTTGATTGTGGGTTATCAAGATCAACAACGGGTTCAATCATTGTTATTACTAGGTTGAGCATCAACATGAACATCATCATTTACATTATCACTAGGTTAATGTTCATTACCAGATTGGGTTTCAGCATCAGAAATAGAAATATCATTGGGATTCTCAGGTGTGTAAACAACAGGTTCACTAGAAGCATGCAAAGTCCTATCCTTATTCTTTTTTTTCTTAGAAGGACTAGGTGCATCAACATTAGTTCTCTGAGAATCTTGCTCAACTCTCTTAGGATGGCCCTCATGAAACAAAGGTTCCTGGGTCATTTTACCACCTCTAGTCATAACTCTAACAGCATTATCATTGTTCTTATTATTTAATTCATTGAGCAAATCATCTTGTGGCTTAAGTACTTGTTCTACTTGAGTGGTAACCATGGAAGCATGTTTACTAATGAGCTTAAGATCACCTTTAACTCTAGACATATAATAACTTGAGTGTTCAACCATATGAGCATTACGTTTCAGTTGTCTACGAAAATAAGCGTTGAAGTCTTCTTGCTTAACAATAAAATTATCAAACTCATCCAAGCATTGACTAGCAAACTTAGTAGATGGGATTTCACCCTTATCAAATCTATAGAGAGAAGTTACCTTTACTACCTGTGTCGGGTTATCAAGACCATGTATCTCTTCAATGGGTGGTAAATTCTTAACATCTTCAGCTTTAATACCTTTTCCTTTCATAGATTTCTTTGCCTCTTGCATATCTTAAGGACTGAGAAATAGAATACCCCTTTTCTTCGGAGTTGGCTTAGGTTGGTTCAGGAAGTGACCAATCATTATCATTACTCAATATATTATACAATAGCAATTCAACTTTCTCAACAGTTCTTTCCCTGAAAACACAACCATCAAAACTATCCAGGTGATCTCTGGAAGCATCGGTTAGTCCATTATAAAAGATATCAAGTGTTTCATTTTTCTTGAGAGGATGATCAGGCAAAGCATTAAGTAGTTGGAGAAGCCTCCCCCAAACTTGTGGGAGACTCTCTTCTTCAATTTGCACAAAATTAAATATTTCCCTTAAGGCAACTTGTTTCTTATGAGCGAGGAAATATTTTGCAGAGAAGTAATAAATCATATCCTGGGGACTACGCACACAACCAGGACCAAGAGAATTAAACCATATCTTAGCATCACCCTTTAACAAGAAAGGAAACAATTTAGAGTCATCTGGATCAGTGTAAAAACTTGCACTGATGTAACTCTTTACGACGAATTCTTTTATCACCTCCGTAGTCAAGAAACATTTCCTTAGTCCTTACTAAGGATATTCTTGACCGTTGTCCAGTGATCTACTCCTAGATCAAAATTGTACTCCCTTGCCCAACTTAGAGCAAGGTATACAATAGGTCTGGTACACAGCATAGCATACTTTATAGAACCTATCACTAAGGCATAGGGAATGACTTTTCATTCTCTTTTTATGTTCTGCCATGGTCGGGTTTTGAGTCTTACTCAACTTCACACGTTGCAATACAGGCAAGAACTCCTTCGTTGACTGTTCTATTTTGAACTACTTCAAAATCTTATCAAGGTATGTACTCATTGAAAAATCTTATTTAGCGTCTTGATCTATCTCTATAGATCTTGATGCTCAATGTGTAAGCAGCTTCACCGAAGTCTTTCTTTAAAAAAACTCTTATTCAAGTATCTCTTTATGCTATCCAGAAATTCTATATCATTTCCAATCAACAATATGTCATCTACATATAAGATCAGAAATGCTACAGAGCTCCCACTCACTTTCTTGTAAATACAGGCTTCTCCAAAAGTCTGTATAAATCCATATGCTTTAATTACACTATCAAAGCATTTTATGGCAACTCCGAGAGGCTTGCACCAGTCCATAAATGGATCGCTGGTGCTTGCACACTTTGTTAGTACCTTTAGGATTGGCAAAACCTTCCGATTGCATCATATACAACACTTCTTCCAGAAATCCATTCAGGAATGCAGTTTTGACATCCATTTGCCAAATTTCATAATCATAAAATGCAGCAATTGCTAAAATGATTCGGACAGACTTAAGCATCGTTATGAGCGAGAAAATCTCATTGTATTCAACACCTTGAACTTGTCAAAAACCTTTTCAACAAGTCGAGCTTTGTAAATAGTAACACTACTATTAGTGTCCGTCTTCCTCTTGAAGATCCATTTATTTAACTTGGCTTGCTGATCATCGAGCAAGTCAACCAAAGTCCATACTTTGTTCTCATACATGGATCCTATCTCAGATTTTATGGCCTCAAGCCATTTCGTGGAATCTGGGCTCATCATCGCTTCCTCATAGTTCGTAGGTTCATCATGGTCTAGTAACATGACTTCTAGAATAGGATTACCGTACCACTTTGGTGCGTACCACACTCTAGAAGACCCACGAGGTTCGGTAGCAACTTGATATGAAGTTTCATGATCATCATCATTAACTTCCTCACTAATTGGTGTAGGAATCACTGGAACTGATTTCTGTGATGAACTACTTTTCAATAAGGGAGAAGGTACAATTACCTCATCAAGTTCTACTTTCCTCCCACTCACTTCTTTCAAGAGAAACTTCTTCTCTAGAAAGGATCCATTTTAGCAATGAATATCTTGCCTTCGGATCTGTGATAGAAGGTGTACCCAACAGTTTCCTTTGGGTATTCTATGAAGATGCACTTCTCCGATTTGGGCTTGAGCTTATCAGGTTGAAAAACTTTTTTACATAAGCATCGCAGCTCCAAACTTTAAAAAACAACAACTTTGGTTTCTTGGCAAACCATAGTTCATAAGGCGTCGTCTCAACAGATTTCGATGGTGCCCTATTTAAAGTGAATGCAGTTGTCTCTAGTGCATAGCCCCAAAACAATATTGGTAAGTCGGTAAGAGACATCATAGATCGCACTATATCCAATAAAGTGCGGTTACGTTGTTCGGACACACCACTACGCTGTGGTGTTCGAGGTGGCGTGAACTGTGAAACTATTCCACATTGTTTTAAATTAAAGGCCAAACTCGTAACTCAAATATTTTCCTCCATGATCAGATCGTAGAAACTTTATTTTCTTGTTACGATGATTCTCCACTTCATTCTGAAATTCTTTGAATTTTTCAAATGTTTCAGACTTGTGCTTCATTAAGTAGATATACTCATATCTACTCAAATCATCTTGTGAAGGTCAGAAAATAACGATACCCACTACGAGAATCAACACTCATTGGATCGCATACATCCGTATGTATTATTTCCAATAAGTCACTAGCTCGTTCCATTTTTACGAAGAACGGAGTTTTAGCCATCTTGCCCAAAAGGCATGGTTTGCAAACATCAAATGATTCATAATCAAGTGATTCCAAAAGTCCATCTTTATGGAATTTCTTCATGCGCTTTACATTGATATGACCGAAACGGCAGTGCCACAAATAAGTTGCACTATCATTATCAACTTTGCATCTTTTGGCATCAATATTATGAATATGTGTATTACCACGATCGAGATCCAACAAACTATTTTCATTGGGTGTATTACCATCGAAAGTTTTATTCATATAAATAGAACAACAATTATTCTCTGATTTTAAATGAATAATTGTATTGCAATAAACATGATCAAATCATATTCATGCTTAACACAAACGCCAAATAACATTTATTCAGGTTCAACAATAATCCCGAAAGTATAGGGAGTGTGCGATGATGATCATATCAATCTTGGAACCATTTCCAACACTCATCACCACTACACCCTCAACTAGTCCCTGTTTATTCTGTAACTTGATAACCCACAAGTGTAGGGGATCGCAACAGTTTTTGATAAGTAAGAGTGTCGAACCCAATGAGGAGCTAAAGGTAGAATAAATATTCCCTCAAGTTCTATCGACCACCGATACAACTCTATGCACGCTTAGTGTTCGCTTTACCTAGAACAAGTATGAAACTAGAAGTACTTTGTAGGTGTTGTTGGATAGCTTTACAAGAATATAAAGAGCACAAAAATAAAAGCTAGGGGCTGTTTAAATAAGGATGCAAGAAAGTAAATATAGCGAGTGTGGAAAAGTGGTGGTAGGAGTTGTGAAAGTGTCCCTAAGCAATTGACTACGTTACTAGACCGATAGCAAGTTTTATGTGGGAGAGGCATAAGCTAACATACTTTCTCTTCTTGGATCATATGCACTTGTGATTGGAACTCTAGCAAGCGTCTGCAACTACTAAAGATTCATTAAGGTAAAACCCAACCATAGCATTAAAGCATCAACTCCCCTTTTATCCCATACGCAACAATCCCCTTACTCGGGTTTATGCTTCTGTCACTCAAGCAACCCACCATAAAAGAGTCACGAACATATTGCAACACCCTACAGCGGGAATCCCTCACACTTGCGCAACACGGAGGGCACAATAGGATAGCAACATAACCACAATCAAATCAAATCAATCATAGCAATTCATCAACCACCAATAGGACAACGAAAATCTACTCAGACATCATAGGATGGCAACAGATCATTGGATAATAATATGAAGCATAAAGCACCATGTTCAAGTAGAGGGTACAGCGGGTTGCGGGAGAGTGGACCGCTGGATATAGAAGGAGGAAGGTGATGGAGATGTTGGTGAAGATAACGGCGGTGTTGGTGAAGATCGCGGTGATGATGATGGCCCCCAATAGCGCTCCGGCGCCACCAGAAGCAAGGGGGAGAGAGGACCCCTTCTTCTTCTTATTCCTTGACCTCCTCCCTAGATGGGAGAAGGGTTTCCCCTCTGGTCCTTGGCTCCCATGGCTTGGGAGGGGCGAGATCCCCTCCGATATTGGATCTATCTCTCTGTTTCTGCGTTTTCTGCGTTCCCTGATTCTACCCCTTCACCATTTCCTTTATATCTGGAGATCCGTAACTCCGATTGGGGTGAATCTTTCGCCCAGATTTTTCTTGTAAACTTAGCTTTCTTGCGGCAAAAGAAGGGCATCAAGCTCCTTACAGATGGCCCACGAGAGCCCAGGGCGCGCCCAGGGGTAGGGGGCGCGCCCCCCTATCTCATGGCCACCCCGGACACCGTTTCGCGTTGATTCTTCCTCCATAAAATCCCAAATATTCCAAAATAATTCTCCGTCTGTTTTTATCCCGTTTGGATTCTGTTTGATATTGGTTTTCTGCGAAACATAAAACATGCAACAGACAGGAACTGGCACTGGGCACTGGACCAATATGTTAGTCCCAAAAATAGTATAAAAAGTTGCCAAAAGTATATGAAAGTTGAAGAATATTGGCATGGAACAATAAAAAAATATAGATACGACGGAGACGTATCAGCATTCCCGAGCTTAATTCCTGCTCGTCCTCTGAGTAGGTAAATGATAAAAAAGATAATTTTTGATGTGGAATGCTACCTAGCATAATCTTGATCATATGTCTAATCATGGAATGAATATTAAGACACGAGTGATTCAAAGCAATAGTCTATCATTTGAAATAAAAACAATAATACTTCGAGCGTACCAATAAAGCAATCATGTCTTTTCAAAACAACATGGCCAAAGAAAGTTACCCCTACAAAATCATATAGTCTGGTTGTTGCTCTATCTACGTCACACAAAGTATTTAATCATGCACAACCCCGATGACAAGCCAAGCAATTGTTTCATACTTTAATAATCTCAAAAAAATTCAACTTTCACGCAATACATGAGTGTGAGCCATGGACATAGCACTATAGGTGGAATGGAATATGATGGTGGGGGTTATGTGGAGAAGACAAAAAGGGAGAAAGTCTCACATCGACTAGGCGTATCAACGGGCTATGGAGATGCCCATCAATAGATATCAATGTGAGTGAGTAGGGATTGCCATGCAACGGATGCACTAGAGCTATAAGTGTATGAAAGCTCAAACTGAAAACTGAGTGGGTGTGCATCCAACTTGCTTGCTCATGAAGACCTCGGGCATTTGAGGAAGCCCATCATCGGAATATACAAGCCAAGTTCTATAATGAAAATTCCCACTAGTATATGAAAGTGATAACTCAAGAGACTCTCTATATGAAGAACATGATGCTACTCTGAAGCACAAGTGTGGTAAAAGGATAGTAACATTGCCCCTTCTCTCTTTTTCTCCCATTTCTTCTCTTTTTTTCTTTTCTTTCTTTTTTTATTATTTTTTTCTTTTTGGTGGGCTTCTTTGGCCTCTTTTTTTATTTGGGCTTCTTTGGCCTCTTTTATTTTTCATAAAGTCCGGAGTCTCATCCCGACTTGTGGGAGAATCATAATCTCCATCATCCTTTCCTCACTGGGGCAATGCTCTAATAATGATGATCATCACACTTTCATTTACTTACAACTCAATATCTAGAACAAAGATATGACTCTATATGAATGCCTCCGGCGGTGTACCGGGATGTGCAATGATCTAGCGTAGCAATGACATCAAAAAACGGACAAGCCATGAAAACATCATGCTAGCTATCTTATGATCATGCAAAGCAATATGACAATGAAAAGCTCAAGTCATGTATATGATGATGATGGAAGTTGCATGGCAATATATCTCGGAATGGCTATGGAAATGCCATGATAGGTAGGTATGGTGGCTGTTTTGAGGAAGATATAATGAGGCTTATGTGTGATAGAGCGTATCGTATCACGGGGTTTGGATGCACTGGCGAAGTTTGCACCAACTCTCAGGGTGAGAAAGGGAAATGCACGGTACCGAAGAGGCTAGCAATGATGGAAGGGTGAGAGTGCGTATAATCCATGGACTCAACATTAGTCATAAAGAACTCATATACTTATTGAAAAAATCTACAAGCCATTGAAAACAAAGTACTACGCGCATGCTCCTAGGGGGATATATTGGTAGGAAAAGACCATCGCTCATCCCCGACCGCCACTCATAAGGAAGACAATCAATAAATAAAAGTGTGCTCCAACTTCATCACAAAGCGGTTCACCATACGGGCATGCTACGGGAATCACAAACCTCAACACAAGTGTCTCTACAATCCACAACCACCCACTAGCATGACTCTAATATCACCACCTTTATATCGCAAAACTATTGCAAGGAATCAAACATATCATATTTAGTGATCTACAAGTTTATGTAGGATTTTATGACTAACCATGTGAATGACCAATTCCTGTCATCTCTCTAAATTGATATAAGTGAAGCAAGAGAGTATAGTTCTTTCTACAAAATATGTGCCCACGCTCTAACAATTATAAGTGAAGAAAAAGAGCATTCTACAAATGGCGGTTTTCTATATGAAGAGAAACAGGCAATCCAAACTTCAAATGATATAAGTGAAGCACGTGAAGCATTCTATAAAGCCATACTCAAAAGATTTAAGTGAGGTGCAATGAGCATTCTATAAATCAACCAAGGACTATCTCATACCAGCATGGTGCATAAAAGAAAAGTGAAAACTAAATGCAAAAGACGCTCCAAGACTTGCACATAATGCATAAACGAAACAAATACGAAAACATACCGATACTCGTTGAAGAAAGAGGGGATGCCTTCCGGGGCATCCCCAAGCTTAGACGCTTGAGTCTCCTGGAATATTTACTAAGTGTGACTCAGGCATCCCCAAGCTTGAGCTCTTGCCTCTCTTCCTTTTCCTCATATCGAGACATCCTTGATTAGACACTACATCCACACAAAACTTCAACAGAAAACTCGGTAAGCTCCGTTAGTATAATAGAGCAAATCACCACTCGAAGTACTGTAGTAAACCAATTCATGCTTTGTTTTTGCATTGTTTCTACTGTAATATAACTTTTTCATGGCTTAATCCACTGATATAAATTGATAGATTCATCAAAATAAGCAAACTATGCATCAAAAACAGAATCTGTCAAAAACAGAACAGTCTGTAGAAATCTGAACATCCACCATACTTATGGTACCCCAAAAATTCTACCAAAATTAGTAAAAATAAAAAAGTTGTATAGAAAGACAGTTCAATAGGAATCACAACCAATTTACGTTCCAGATAAAAATGTAAAATCACGCACTACAGCCAAAGTTTCTGTCCTGCACCGTACAACCCAACAAGCATTGTAAACATCCTAAAGGCAAACCTTGGCACATTATTTTTATAATACAATGGAATTGTACAATGGGATAATTTTTTTGTTGAAAACTTTCTGTAATCAAGATTCACAAAGTTTCCGTGAGCATGAACAAAGTTCAAGGAGCTCTCCCACTTCAACAATGCTTGTCTCTCTCACTTTCACTTTCCTTTTTGAAAAGTTTTTTTGGTTCCCCTCTTTATTTTTTTGTTTTTAAACTATATGAGAGCACTCAACGGAAATAAATGACTCTTAAATGACTCTCTAAAACTTCTGGCTTGTCTCCCTGGCAGCGCTTTCTTTGAAGCCATTAAGCTAGGCATATAGTGCTCAAGTAATGAATCCACCCGGATCCCAAGGTATATCAAGGCCAATTTTAATTAACAATAATTTGTAATTTAATAGTGAGCACAAGGTAAGATATATCATGCAACAATGAAGTCTAACTCTCTTCCTATGCATCGGCATGTCATAAAAGAACAATTCATGCACACAAAGTAAAGGCCAATGCATAGTATAAACAGTTTCTTGCAATTCTATCGTATTGGAAACATAGAGAGGTGGAGATATAGTTCCTCTCTCATAATAATTTCAAGTAGGAGCAGCAAGCACATGCATATTACATTCATCAAAATCATCATGTGCAATGGTAAAAGGCAACCCATCAATATAATCCTTACTAAGCGCAAACTTCTCCGATATAGTGTAGTTTGGAGAATTCAAAAAGATAATAGGACTATCATGCGTGGGTGAAATAGCAACAATTTAATGTTTAACATAAGGAACTATAGCAAGTTCATCTCCATAAGCATAATTCATATTGGCATCTTGGCCACAAGCATAGCAAGCATCATCAAAAAGGGATCATAGCAATCATCATAGCAATCATCCTTCAGTAAGCACGAAGGGGAATTAAACAATGTATGAGTTGGAGGGTTACTCTCATTAGAAGGTGGGCACGGGTAGCTAATCCGCTCTTCCTCCTTTTGTTCTTCGCTCTCCTCATCATCTTTTTCATCCAATGACCTCACTGTTTCATCAATTTCTTCTTCCATAGCTTCCTGCAAAATATTAGTCTCTTCTTGGACAGCGTTGACTTTCTTCATAAAAGCATTAATATAGTAATTGTATTCATAATTTTCATAGCAATATCCAAGTATAGCAAGATTTTCCGGCCTATAACCATCATCATAAAAAGCTTCATACTTTTCAAACAAAGCTTCAATATCATAGGCAGCCTTAAAAGCATAAAATTCTTCTATTTGTTCCACATCATAGTAATCATATATACCATTAGCATAGGAAGCTAAGGTTTCATTATCGTTAAATTTGCATGAAAAGGGGAGGTGTGGAGCCTCCATCCTAGAGCAACAAGTAATATCATATCTCAAGCATAGATTCCAGGCATACCAACGGAACATAATAAATTGATCCCATAATAGTTTCCCTTTTTGTGTTGAGCGATAATCCCTAAAGTATTCATGTTGATCCAACATGTCTCCCATTATAAAGTTGGATGGGGATTTCTTAGGATTATCAAAGTAGTACATAATATCTTTCGCATAATGAGAGTCGGGGGTTTTAGGAGTTACCCCATCTTCATGAGTAGCAAGTACAGCTAATTTTTTTGGTATTTTGTGTTCCGTAACCATAACTGAAGATAGAGAACAACTTAGAACAACAAATAAAAATTACTTAGTGATAAAGCAAACAAGCACACACGAGAATATTCACCCCACGCTATGACTCCCCGGCAACGGCGCCAGAAAAAGGTCTTGATAACCCACAAGTGTAGGGGATCGCAACAATTTTTGATAAGTAAGAGTGTCGAACCCAACAAGGAGCTAAAGGTAGAATAAATATTCCCTCAAGTTCTATCGACCACCGATACAACTCTACGCACGCTTAGTGTTCGCTTTACCTAGAACAAGTATGAAACTAGAAGTACTTTGTAGGTGTTGTTGGATAGCTTTGCAAGAATATAAAGAGCACAAAAATAAAAGCTAGGGGCTGTTTAAATAAAGATGTAAGAAAGTAAATATAGCGAGTGTGGAAAAGTGGTGGTAGGAGTTGTGAAAGTGTCCCTAAGCAATTGACTACGTTACTAGACCGATAGCAATTTTTATGTGGGAGAGGCATAAGCTAACATACTTTCTCTTCTTGGATCATATGCACTTATGATTGGAACTCTAGCAAGCGTCTGCATCTACTAAAGATTCATTAAGGTAAAACCCAACCATAGCATTAAAGCATCAAGTCCCCTTTTATCCCATACGCAACAATCCCCTTACTCGGGTTTATGCTTCTGTCACTCAAGCAACCCACCATAAAAGAATCATGAACGTATTGCAACACCCTACAGCAGGAATCTCTCACGCTTGTACAACACGGAGGGCACAATAGGACAGCAACATAACCACAAGCAAATTAAATCAATCATAGCAATTCATCAACCACCAATAGGACAACGAAAATCTACTCACACATCATAGGATGGCAACACATCATTGGATAATAATATGAAGCATAAAGCACCATGTTCAAGTAGAGGGTACAGCGGGTTGCGGTAGAGTGGACCGCTGGATATAGAAGGGGGGAGGTGATGGAGATATTGGTGAAGATGACGGCAGTGTTGGTGAAGATCGCGGTGATGATGATGGCCCCAGTAGCGCTTCGGCGCCACCGGAAGCAAGGGGGAGAGAGGCCCCCTTCTTCTTCTTATTCCTTGACCTCCTCCCTAGATGGGAGAAGGGTTTCCCCTCTGGTCCTTGGCTCCCATGGCTTGGGAGGGGCGAGAGCCCCTCCGATATTGGATCTATCTCTCTGTTTCTGCGTTTTCTGCGTTCCCTGATTCTACCCCTTCACTGTTTCCTTTATGTCTGGAGATCCGTAACTCCGATTGGGGTGAATCTTTCGCCCAGATTTTTCTTGTAAAATTAGCTTTATTGCGGCAAAAGAAGGGCATCAACCGCCTTACAGGTGGCCCACGGGAGCCCAGGGCGCGCCCCCTATCTCGTGGCCACCCCGGACACTGTTTCGCGTTGATTCTTCCTCCAGAAAATCCCAAATATTCCAAAATAATTCTCCGTCCATTTTTATCCCGTTTGGATTCTGTTTGATATTGGTTTTCTGCGAAACATAAAACATGCAACAGACAGGAACTAGCACTAGGCACTAGATCAATATGTTAGTCCCAAAAATAGTATAAAAAGTTGCCAGAAGTATATGAAAGTTGAACAATATTGGCATGGAACAATCAAAAATTATAGATACGACGGAGACGTATCATAACTCCGGTTTTGAGTTACTAATATTAGCAACTGAACAAGTATCAAATACCCAGGGGCTACTATAAACACTAGTAAGGTACACATCAATAACCTGTATATCAAATATACCCTTGTTCACTTTTCCATCCTTCTTATCCACCAAATATTTAGGGCATTTCCACTTCCAGTGACCATTTCCTTTGCAGTAGAAGCACTTAGTTACAGGCTTTGGTCCAGCTTTGGGCTCCTTCATGGGAGTGACAACTTGCTTGTCATTCTACTTGAAGTTCCCTTTCTTTCCCTTTGCCCTTTTCTTGAAACTAGCGGTATTGTCGATCATCAACACTTTGATGTTCTTTCTTGCTTTCTACCTTCGTCGATTTCAACATCACGAAGAACTCGGGAATCATTTTCGTCATCCCTTGCATACTATAGTTCATCATGAAGTTCCAGTAACTTGGTGATGGTGACTAGAGAACTCTTTCAATCACTATCTTATCTGGAAGATTAACTCCCACTTGATTCAAGTGATTGTAGTACCCAGACATTCTGAGCACATGCTCACTAGTTGAGCAATTCTCCTCCATATTTTAGCTATAGAACTTGTTGGAGACTTCATATCTCTCAACTCGGGTATTTACTTGAAATATTAACTTCAATTCCTGGAACATCTCATATGGTCCATGACGTTCAAAACGTCTTTGAAGTCCCGATTCTAAGTCGTAAAGCATGGTGCACTAAACTATCAAGTAGTCATCATTTTTGAGCTAGCCAAATGTTCATAATGTCTGCATCTGCTCCTGCAATAGGTCAGTCACCTAGCGGTGCATCAAGGACATAATTCTTCTGTGCAGCAATGAAGATAAACCTCAGATCACGGACCCAGTCCGCATCATTGCTACTTTCATCTTTAAACTTAGTTTTCTCTAGGAACAAATATAGGGAAGCAACAATGCGAGCTATTGATCTACAACATAATTTGCAAAATACTACCAGGACTAAGTTCATGATAAATTAAAGTTCAATTAATCATACTAGTTAAGAACTCCTACTTAGATAGACATCCCTCTAATCATCTAAGTGATCACGTTATCCAAATCAACTAAACCATGTCCAATCATCACGTGAGATGGAGTAGTTTTCAATGGTGAACATCACTATGTTGATCATATCTACTATATGATTCACGCTTGACCTTTCGGTCTCAGTGTTCCGAGGCCATATCTGTATATGCTAGGCTCGTCAAGTTTAACCTGAGTATTCCGCATGTGCAACTATTTTGCACCCGTTGTATTTGAATGTAGAGCCTATCACACCCGATCATCACATGGTGTCTCAGCACGAAGAACTTTCGCAACGGTGCATACTCAGGGAGAACACTTATACCTTGAAATTTAGTGAGAGATCATATTATAATGCTACTATCAATCAAAGCAAAATAAGATGCATAAAGGATAAACATCACATGCAATCAATATTAGTGATATGATATGGTCATCATCATCTTGTGCTTGTGATCACCATCTCCGAAGCACCGTCATGATCATCCTAGTCACCGGCACGACACCTTGATCTTCATCGTAGCATCATTGTCGTTTTTGGCCACCTATTGCTTCTACCACTATCGCTACCGCTTAGTGATAAAGTAAAGAAATTACAGGGCGATTGCATAGCATACAATAAAGCGACAACCATATGGCTCCTGCTAGTTGCCGATAACTTTGTTACAAAACATGATCATCTCATACAATAAAATTTAGCATCATGTGTTGACCATATCACATCACAACATGCCCTGCAAAAACAAGTTAGACGTCATCTAAATTGTTGTTGCAAGTTTTACGTGGCTGCTACGGGCTGAGAAAGAACCGTTCTTACCTACGCATCAAAACCACAACGATAGTTCGTCAAGTAAGTGTTGTTTTAACCTTCTCAAGGACCGGGTGTAGCCACACTCGGTTCAACTAAAGTTGGAGAAACTGACACATGCCAGTCACCTATGTGCAAAGCACGTCGGAAGAACCAGTCTCGCGTAAGCGTACGCGTAATGTCGGTCTGGGCCGCTTCATCCAACAATACCGCCGAACCAAAGTATGACATGCTGGTAAGCAGTATGACTTGTATCACCCACAACTCACTTGTGTTGTACTCGTGCATATAACATCTACGCATAAAACCAGGCTTGGATGCGACTGTTGGGGAACGTATTAATTTCAAAAAAAAATCCTACGCACACGCAAGATCATGGTGATGCATAGCAATGAGCGGGGAGAGTGAGTCCATGTACCCTCGTAGACCAAAAGCGGAAGCGTTAGCACAACACGGTTGATGTAGTCGTACATCTTCACGATCCGACCGATCCAAGTACCGAACGTACGACACCTCCAAGTTCAGCACACTTCAGCTTGGTGACGTCCCTCGAACTCCGATCCAGCCGAGCTTTGAGGGAGAGTCTCGTCAGCACGACGGCGTGCTGACGGTGATGATGTTGCTACTGACGCAGGGCTTCGCCTAAGCACTGCTACGATATGATCGAGGTGGAATATGGTGGAGGGGGGCACCGCACACGGCTAAGAGATCAAGAGATCAATTGTTGTGCTAGAGGTGCCCCCCTACCTCCGTATATAAAGGAGGGAGGGAGAGGCCGGCCCTAGAGGGGGCGCGCCAAGTGTGGGGAATCCTACTAGGACTCCCAAGTCCTAGTAGGATTCCCCTTTCTTTTCCGGAGTAGGAGAGAAGGAAAGAGGGGGAGAGGGAGAAGGAAAAGGGGGCTGCATTGTCGGCGTTTTGGGAACGGGGGTACCCAGACTTGCATGTCTGCGGCCTGCAGCGTGGCTCAAGGAGTGACCCAGTATAGCCCATCTTCGTCGACACAAGCTCAAGACCCTCGTGAGGGGCCAAGCCTCACGGGGAAGACGACAGGGAGCTTCCTCAGGCGCAGCCTCGTCATGCTGGCTCGCGAGGCGGAGAGATCAAGGCGGGGTACCTCACGAGGTGCCCATGACGCAAGCCATGACGACCGAAGCCAGGCGGGCGCCAGGCGGGCGCTGGCCTGTGTACTGTCCTTGTTTCCTCTTTCATGCAAAGGGGGCAAGCGCAGGTCAAGGTATCAAGCAAAGGCTACCATTTCGGTGCAACAAGACCAAGACCAGCAGAACGTCATGATGGAGGTCATTGTGGAGCCCAGAGCATCACCGTCAGAGTCTTTGGCAGGCGAGGACCAACTTTAGTCAGGATAAGTGTACTAGATGTTCCCCGTCAAAATGGCCAATGTTGGTGCCCTTCCCGCTCAATATTTGGGGAGAGGACCAGGGCCTCGCTCTATAAATAGGGATAGCCACCACAGTAGAAAGGGATCCAGGTCCAATCCTTCCCAAGAGGCATCATCTCCCCAAGAACATCCCTCGCGAGGTTGTTCTTCCCTTGTATTGTTCATCATCAGCCCCTGAGGCAATCCACACACCACACACTGGAGTAGGGTATTACACCACCATGGTGGCCTAAACCAGTATAAACCTTGTGTCCCTTGTGTTGTTCTTCATGTAGCCTAGATCCTTTGCGAGGCGACGAGATGTGAGTTGGTAGAGGAGTGATCTCCGCGCGCACCCCAGAGTTTGAACCTTAAGGGTCTGCCGGAACCCGAAATCTGACATTTGGCGCACCAGGTAGGGGTGCGCCGGAATCACGCCTTCCACCGTCTTGTGTTTCGCCGTCCGTCGCATCCATGTTTGACGCTTGTCGCGCCCGCGCCAAGCGTCGGGCTGCCCTCGCGGCCCATGTCGCCCAGACGGCCCCCATCGGAGGGCCTCCCCGTCGTTCCCCGTCGCCTGCCGCCCACGCCGCCATCGGTCCGGCGGGGAACGAGCAGCAGGCCTCATCCCTGCATCCTTCGGTGCGGCGAAAAGGCCGCACCGCCACCCCGTCGCTGACTCCAGCAGGCTCGTCGTCGCACGCCCGTCGCGCTCCTGCGGACGCACACGCCGCGTTGCTCCTGGCACGAGAGCTCCTGCACTACCGTCCCGTCGACGACCTCTACGACGAGTGGCTTGCCCGCATCACCGAGCTCGTCAGCGCCGCAGGGGGCTCCCCTGCACCATCCCTCTCGCTGCACCGCCCCCCGCCTTGCGCGGGCAACGCAGCTCCGGAGGCGCCTCATCCGCCTCCCCCTCAAGAAGGCGCCCTGGCCCCAAGGCGCGCGGCCCCTGGATGGGATCCGCTCCGCCCAGCGCCCGCGCAGGAAGAGAAGAGCTTCCAAGAGATCCCTCGTCCTCAAGAAGCTGCCCGTGTGCTCCTCGCACCGGCACGTCATGACCGCGCTCCTGCTCCAGCGCGCCAAGACCCTGCACTACTCCTGACGGCGGTGCGCGGAGACCCCCAAGATCAAACCCTTCACCACCAAAGGCCTCCAGTGGCCACTACAGGCTGCCATGGCTTCACTGCCGAGCTGCGCAGCGTGGCCTGGCCGGGCAAGTTCAAGCCAGATCTGCCCCCGCGCTATGACGGCACGGCTGACCCTGCGGAGTTCCTACAGCTCTACGAGCTGGGCATCGAAGCCACCAACGGGGACGAGAAGGTCATGGCGAACTGGTTTCCCATGGCGCTCAAGGACGGTGCCTGCACCTGGCTCCTGAACCTGGCTCCTAGCATGATCTCCTCCTGGGACGAGATGCGCATTCGCTTCATCGCCAACTTCCAAGGCACTCGCGACCGGCCCCCGGCCATGAGCGACCTACACCGCATCAAGCAACAGCCAGGAGAGACACTGCAAAAGTATATCCAGTGCTTCAACAACGCTCGCCTCAAGATCCCCAGGGTGACTGAGGAAGCCATCATCTCAGCCTTCTCTGATGGTGTGCGTGACATCAAGATGAAATAGGAGCTAGCAATCCATGAAGACTTGTGCACATCCCTGGAGATGTTCAACTTGGCGACCAAGTGCGCCAGGGCTGAGGAAGGGAACCTCTCCCTCCTCGAGCTTCCGGTTGTTGATCCAGAAGAGAAGAGGCCCAAGGTCAAGGACGTGAAGCGCAAGGGGGCTACTGTGTTTGCAGCAGAGCCAGACACCAAGCGAGGCAGGGATCAGCCTGAGTCATCCAAAGGCGGCCGGTACTGCGTGTACCACGACCTCCACACCCACAACACCAACGAATGCCAAGAGCTCAGGGCTGTGCGAGATGGGCGTGGCGGCCGACGCCCCGAGCGCAACGACCGGGGCTATGGCCGAGAAGGAGGAAGAGGTGGAGGACGATGGGAAGACCGTGGCCCTCGCCAAGGGTGGCGTGACCGACCTCGCGAGGACCGCTGGCAGGACCAGCCTTGCAAGGGAGGCTGGAGGGATCAGCCTCATGAGGATCGCCCTCAGGGCAACACAGGCCTCCCTCCTCTACCACCGCCACCAAGGAGGAATGAAGACCATCATCAGGACGAAGGGGCTGGGGGCTTCCAGGAGCCGCGCGCAATCGCTTGCATCCTGGGCGGCGCTCAGGCCCCAGCCTCTCAGCGCATCTTCAAGCACTTTGCTCGTGAGGTGAATGCAGTCCTCCCCAAGCTTGAGGCCACGCGTCCTCTCAGGTGGTCAGCATGCGCTATCACGTTCAGCTTAGCGGATCAGCTCAAGTGCGCAGCCACGGCCGGAGTCCTCCCGATGCTTTGCTCCCCAATCATCAGCAATGTGCAATTCACCAGTTCCCTCATTGATGGTGGAGCGGGACTCAACGTCATGTTCGTCAAGACATTCAACAATCTCCAAGTGCCATACGATCAGCTTCAGCCAACCAAGCCTTTCTCAGGAGTCACTAATGGTTCCACCGTTTTGATAGGGCAAGTTCGCCTTCCTGTCACCTTTGGGCAGCGCAACAACTACCGCACCGAGCTCATTGAATTCGACGTCGCCCACATTCGCCTGCCATACAATGCCATCCTCGGGTACCCAGCCCTGGCCAAGTTCATGGCAGTGACTCATCATGGCTACAATGTCCTCAAGATGCCAAGAAGCAGAGGAGTCATCACGGTGCCTTGTGAGGAGAGGGATGCAGTGTGTTCCCTTGAGTGTGCTTTTCAAGCCGCGGCAATCGAAGACCCAGAGCACAGGAGCGGAAGACTTCACGAGGCAGTCCCTAAGAAGAAGAAGGCATCACCTGGTCTGAACCCTCGGGAGGCGGTCCCTTCCAGTGGCGTTGCGCCAGATTCCTTCCCATTCAAAGGGCGCCTCCTTCTGTCGCATAGCAAGGTGCGCCCGGCGCCCTCCTCGGGCAAGGCTCGGGGGCTCTCTCCTGGAGGGCCACCGACTTTGCCAAGATCACGAGGGAGGCGCTCGAGCACCACTTGGAGGCGTGCTTCAAAGCACGTTTCCCTCAGGAAGGAACAAGGCAAGGAGGGCCAAACCCTCGGGAGTTCATAAGCGAGATCATTCAAGAGCTGCAGGAGTCAAGAGTCATGAGTGGCAGCCGCCGCTTACCCACCGTAGCTCCCCATCCAGGCGAGGATGGTGGGCTGCGCGTCTGCATCAACGTACCAGGGCTCAACCGAGCCGCCTCTCAGGAGCGCTTCTGGCCCTCGCGCGTGGGACGCTGCGAGGGTCCACCCCACAGCTATGTTCGCGAGCCTTTTGGCCTGCCGAACACGGCGGCCGCGCGGCACAGTCTTATGAGGAGCATTCTGGAGGCTTAGGAGGTCAGGCATTCCGCAGTCCTGGAGGAGATGGAGATGGTCCTCGAGGTGCCGCCTGCACCTCTAGTGCCTCCCGAGGCTCCTGGGCCTGGGGGGTCATGAGGATCGGTTTCTGCAGCGCGCGTCGTCAGCTACTTCAGCATCCCTTCATCTCCAACATCATCAGGTGACATCCTTCGAGTTTCATTTTTAGCTGGGAGCTCCCCCAGGGCTGCATCATTCCCCGGCCACGTGGGTCCGTCCCTGCGGCATGTATCCCTTTTGTTTATGCCTTTAGGTTACTTTGTTGGGGGCACCCCTCGGGCTGCATTATCACCAAGCCACTCGGGCCTGACCCAGCGGCATTTGCTTTTTTATGCATCTATCTAAATGGATTTGCTCCTTCATGCTTAACGTGCTCGACCTAATTGCCTGCTCGATTGACACCTACCTTTGGAGCCACTCGATCTGGCATGGCACTTGCGCACGGGTCCGTCCCTGCAATGCCGATAAATCTGAGTGGTCGAGCTCTAGCCGCGGCAGCCCCGCAAGGCGCCACCTCACCGGGCCCTCGATGCCTCAATCACTCCCTTGGGGCAACCAATGGTTGGCTAGCAACCGCAACAATAGACCTTGATTTCTCTCGTGATTGGTACACAGGACCCGCTCCAGGAGTAATGTTGGGCACGACGTGAGCCTCCTCTCCTTCTCTCCGGCACAATCCACTTGCACGTTAAAAGGGGGGCGCCTGAGCATCGCGACTCATGGGCTCTTACTGGCTCTCCAGCCCTCACCCCCTGGCCTTGACCCACGGCATCGTGACCTGTCATACCAGCGGCGGATGAGCTCGCTCGAGGGCGGGACCTAAGGACGTAGAGCATGAAGGAAAATGTGGGGGAGAGGGAAGGAGCTCGCGAAGACCTGACCCAGCAGCGCCTCAGCTGCCTCCACACAGGCCCGACACTTCACCTGAAACTACTCCGAACCGACAAGATAAGTCACTCCAAGACTGATTCGACTCAGCGCTAAACCCTCGCCTACAGCAGCTCCGTCACGGAAACGTTGCCTACCTTTCTTGCTCAACGGAGGCTGCTTGAGCGCTAAAGGGGACCTCCTGAGCATCGCGACTCAGGGGCTCTTACTAGACCTCAGGCCGCTCACCTCCTGGCCTTGACCACGGCATCATGACCTGGCATACCAGCGACGGCTGAAGCTTGCCTGGGGAACGGGACCTGTCAGCATAGAGCACCAAGCCCTCGTGAGGAAAGAAAGGGGGAGCCAAGCCGGGACAGGACTAGCGTCTCGCATCAATTCATAATAAGGATATATATATTCACAAAAGACATGGCTAGCGCCTTACATACCGCCGTGGGGTGGCACTTCGGTTCCTCGCAGGGACAAAAGACGCGAATCCTAAGGAGTCCTAACTACAGGAACCGCGACGGCAGACACCATCATCAATAGTGGGCCGTGCAAGGCCAGCGCCAACCCCATCCAGATTAGCCGCGCCGACCGCCGGGTGTGCCGGCCCTGCTTCGGGCATGGCGCGAGCTTGGGGGCTCGTAGTTGTCGTCGCTCGTCACTGGAGTCAGGAAGAGTCCGGAAGAGTCGCTGGACCCTCCGACATGCCCACTGCCACCGGAGGAGCTACTGGAAAAGCGGGCAGTAGGCCTGGTCCTCGCCGCTCCGGAGCTCCGGCCGCTGCCTCTGGGGCAACATTCCATCCGGCGTCCTTCCTCGTCGAAGACCTTGAAGAGCATTAAGGAGGCGCCATCGTATTCAAGGTGGATTACGAGGGGGCCCTCCGATCGGCAGACCCGGGCGATCTCGCCCCAGCTCCGGGTCATGTAGACCTTGCCCGGGGCGACGACCTCTACCTCCGCTCCGGTCACAGGAGTACTGCAGTCAGCATGCTGCAGCCAGAGCTCAAGAGGCCCCCTCGGCGGGATCTTGAAGGCGAAGGAAGGGGGAAGGTGAATCCAAGATCAAGGAGGCATGGCAGCGTGAAGCACAAGCTCACGAGAGGAGCCCTCGGCATGGACTCCAGGAAGAATGACGCGCACCATCGTAATCCACTGGCGACGGCGGCGGCTCTGGCGATGTCGCTCGGTGCCTTCTTCTCCAGGGCACTCGATCCGGGCGTACAAGGGCAGCGAAAACCCAAGCGGCGGCCGCTCGAACCAGGGCCTCGACACCTCCTGCCAAGCACCCCCGTCTCCGCGGCAGAGGGCTAGTCGTTTCTTCGGCGGAAGCGGGTCAGGACCCTCTCGGGGGGCCTTTCCCTTCTCTTCGGCAGTAAACCAGCGGATTGGTGCCATTAACGTAAGGTGGAGCAAGGGCGAGGAAGAAGAAGAAAGAAAGTAGAAGGAAGGGATGGACTGGAAGGGCTCACGCCGTTCCGTACATATAGCCGGAGGAGGCCAACCGTCGGCCTCCACGATCACAGGTAATCATGACCCATTTTGCATGCAGGGACTTGTCAAGTCATGCAGTTGCCGAGGCGTCGTGGGGAAGCAGGGACGCCCGCGTCCAATCAACCGCCATGCGGCGCCCAAGGCCGCAGGCTGTTGGGGCCCGCGGCGCTTCGCACTTGCCCCTTCGCTTCTCTGCTAAGCCAAGTCTGGGCGCGCCTTGGGCCCGGGGGCTACTGTCGGTGTTCTGGGAACGGGGGTACCCAGACTTGCCTGCCTGCGGCCGGCAGCGTGGCTCAAGGAGTGTCCCAGTACGGCCCATCTTCGTCGACACAAGCTCAAGACCCTCGCGAGGGGCCAAGCCTCGCGGGGTGGACGACACGGAGCTTCCTCAGGCGCAGCCTCATCAGGCTGGCTCACGAGAAGGCGGAGAGATCAAGGCGGGGTACCTCACGAGGTGCCCGTGACGCAAGCCATGATGACCGAAGCCAGGCGGGCGCCGGCCTGTGCAGTGTCCTTGTTTCCTCTTTGATGCAAAGGGGGCAAGCGCAGGCCAAGGTATCAAGCAAAGGCTACCATTTCGGTGCAACAAGACCAAGACCAGCAGAACGGCGGGATGGAGGTCATCGTGGATCCCAGGAAGGCATCATCGTCAGAGTCTTTGGCAGGCGAGGACCAACTTTAGTTAGGATAAGTGTACTAGATGTTCCCCTTCAAAATGGCCAATTGTTGGCGCCCTTCCCGCTCAATATTTGGGAAGAGGACCAGGGCCTCGCTCTATAAATAGGGCTAGCCACCACAGTAGAAAGGGATCCGGATCTAATCCTTCCCAAGAGGCATCATCTCCGCAAGAACATCCCTTGCGAGGTTGTTCTTCCCTTGTATTGTTCGTCATCAGCCCCTGAGGCAATCCACACACCACACACTGGAGTAGGGTATTACACAACCATGGTGGCCTGAACCAGTATAAACCTTGCGTCCCTTGTGTTGTTCTTCATGGAGCCTAGATCCTTTGCGAGGCGATGAGACGTGAGTTGGTAGAGGAGTGATCTCCGCGCGCACCCCAGAGTTCGAACCTTAAGGGTCTGACGGAACCCGAAAACCGACATGCACCCCTTCTCCAATTCGGACCAGAGGGGGGGCGCGCGCCTCCTTCCTTTTCGCCTCTCTCCTCTATTTCCGTATGGCCCAATAAGGCCCAATACTTCTCCCGATGAATTCCCGTAACTCCCCGGTACTCCGAAAATACCCGAATCACTCGGAACCTTTCCGATGTCCAAATATAATCGTCCAATATATTGATCTTTACGTCTCGACCATTTCGAGACTCCTCGTCATATCACCGATCTCATCTGGGACTCCGAACTACCTTCGGTACATCAAATCACATAACTCATAATATAAATCGTCATCGAACTTTAAGCGTGCGGACCCTACGGGTTTGAGAACTATGTAGACATGACCGAGACACGTCTCCGGTCAATAACCAATAGCGGAACCTGGATACTCATATTGTCTCCCACATATTCTACGAAGATCTTTATCGGTCAAACCGCATAACAACATACATTGTTCCCTTTATCATCGGTAGGTTACTTGCCCGAGATTCGATCGTCGGTATCTCAATACCTAGCTCAATCTCGTTACCAGGAAGTCTCTTTACTCGTTTCGTAATACATCATCCCGCAACTAAATCATTAGTCACATTGCTTGCAAGGCTTATAGTGATGTGCATTACCAAGAGGGCCCAAAGATACCTTTCTAACAATCGGAGTGACAAATCCTAATCTTGAAATACGCCAACTCAACAAGTACCTTCGGAGACACCTGTAGAGCACCTTTATAATCACCCAGTTATGTTGTGACATTTGGTAGCACACAAAGTGTTCCTCTGGTAAACGGGAGTTGCATAATCTCATAGTCGTAGGAACATGTATAAGCCATGAAGAAATCAATAGCAACATAATAAACGATCAAGTGCTAAGCTAACGGAATGGGTCAAGTCAATCACATCATTCTCCTAATGATGTGATCCTGTTAATCAAATGACAACTTATGTCTATGGCTAGGAAACACAACCATCTTTGATCAATGAGCTAGTCAAGTAGAGGCATATTAGTGACACTATGTTTGTCTATGTATTCACACATGTATTATGTTTCCGGTTAATACAATTCTAGCATGAATAATAAACATTTATCATGAAATAAGGAAATAAATAATAACTTTATTATTGCCTCTAGGGCATATTTCCTTGACCTAGGCCCCCAGGCGTGCAAAGGTGTCTTATGCTCACCTCGGGCCCCCTCTTCAGTACTTCTTTGGCCCACTGGATGTCTTCTAGTCCAAAAAAATTTACAAAAAGTTTTGCTACATTTGGACTCCGTTTGATATTGATTTTTGATACGTATCCAACGTATCTATATTTTTTGATTGTTCCATGCTGTTATATTATCATTCTTGGATGTTTTACAATCATTTTATAGTAATTTTATATCATTTTTTGGCACTAACCTATTGACATAGTGCCAAGTGCTAGTTGCTGTTTTCTGCATGTTTTTTTACAACACGGGAAATCAATATCAAACAGAGTCCAAACGCAGCAAAACTTTTTTCAGGATTTTTTTGGGCTAAAAGACATCCATTGGGCCAAGAAAGCACCAGCAGGTGTTCCGAGGGGGGCAGCACCCACCAGGGCGCGCCTGGCGGCCCAGGCATGCCCAGGTGCGGTGTGCCCACCTCGGGTGCCCCCTGAACTGCCTCTTTGCTCTATAAATACCCCAAACCCTAGGGGAGTCAATGAAAATCAATTCCAGCCGCCGCAGAGTCCAGAACCACCAGATCCAATGTAGACACCATCATGGAGGGGTTCACCACTTCCATTGGTGCCTCTCCGATGATGCGTGAGTAGTTCTTTGTAGACCTACGGGTCCGTAGTTAGTAGCTAGATGGCTTCCTCTCTCTCTCTCTCTCTCTTGATTATCAATACAATGGTCTCTTGGAGATCCATATGATGTAAGTCTTTGTGCAGTGTGTTTGTTGGGATTCGATGAACTTTGAGTTTATGATCAGGACTATGTTTTTATCCATGAAAGTTATTTGAGTCTTCTTTGATCTCATACATGCATGATTGCTTATAGACTCATATTTCTTCTCCGGTATTGGGGTTTTGTTTGGCTAACTTGATCTATTTATCTTGCAATGGGATGAGGTGCTTTGTGATGGGTTCGATTGTACGGTGCTTGATCCCAGTGACAGAAAGGGAAACGACACGTATGTATCATTGCTATTAAGGATAACATGATGGGGGTCTATTTCTACATAAATAGATCTTGTCTACATCATGTCATCATTCTTATTGCATTACTCTGTTTCTTCATGAACTTAATACACTAGATGCATCACTACAAAAAAGAGACACATCCGTGACATTTTGGGCCGAACGAAATTTTTTTCTGTGATACATATGACACTTCTATGACGATAATTGTGACAAAACCCAGTATCATCATAGATGTGGTGGGCTCCTACTTCTATGACAGAAAATGGGCTTTTCATCCTGGGCGGGCCGGAGACGCAGCTGCATGACATTCTTTGGGCCGTCCATGACGGAAAAAACCGTGGTAGAAGCGAGGGCGAGGAAAATTTCAGGGAGTTCCCAGTTACGATGGGAGGTCGGGGGCCGAGCGATGCGCGTTTCTCTCATACACGTACGTGTGTGTGTGCGAGGCATTGGCTCTAACTGAACCCTAGCGAGGCGTTGGGCTCTTAACTGAACCCGAGCGATTGCACTGCAGGCTACGTGTTACTGAACCCGAGCGATCGATCGATGGCTGTTAACTAAACCCGATCGAGCGATTCCTTCCCTACTGCTGCTAACTGAAGCCGATCGATGATGCCTCTCTGGGTG
>NC_041393.1:177704323-177752296 GCF_002162155.2 Triticum dicoccoides | reverse complement strand
GGATGAACAATAGACGATGGAGGGGTGCCCGTGGAGGGGTGGTTGAACAGGACCCCCGTGGTATGGTGGAGGGCTGGATGAACAGTAGACGGTGGAGGGGTGCCCGTGGAGGGGTGGTTGAACAGTAGCTGGTGGAGTAGTGCGTGGTGGAGGCTGGATGAACAGGAGCCCGTGGAGGCAGGAGGAGGTCGACGGTAGCCCGTGGAGGCTGGAGGAGGTCGACGGTGGAGATGAACAGTATCCTGTGGAGTCCCGTTTTGCGGTACGCCATGTTGGGGAACGTAGCAATAATTCAAAATTTTCCTACGAGTCACCAAGATCAATCTAGGAGATTCTAGCAACAAGAGAGAGGGAGTGCATCTTAATACCCTTGAAGATCACTAAGCGGAAGCGTTACAAGAACGCGGTTGGTGGAGTCGTACACGCAGCGATTCAGATCGCGGTCGATTCCGATCTAAGCGCCGAACGGACGGCGCCTCCGCGTTCAACACACGTACAGCCCGGGGACGTCTCCTCCTTCTTGATCCAGCAAGGAGAGAGGAGAAGTTGAGGGAGAACTCCGACAGCACGACGGCGTGGTGGTGATGGAGCTCGTGGTTCTCCGGCAGGGCTTCGCCAAGCACTACGGAGGAGGAGGAGGTGTTGGAGGAGGGAGAGGGTTGTGCCAAGGGAAGGGTGCGGCTGCCCTCTATCTCCCTCACTATATATAGGGGGAAGGGAGGAGGAGGAGATGCCCTAGGGTTCCCTAGGAGAGGGGCGGCAGCCACGGGGGAAACCCTAGATGGGTTTGGGCGCCCCCACCCCCTAGGAAACTTGCCCCCCAAGCCGGGAGGGGTGGCTGCCCTAGGGTTGGCACCCCCACCTCTCCTGGTTACGTGAGATGGGGTGGGAGGGGAGCTCATCCCCTTAGTGGGATGATGTGCCCCCTCCCCTTGGCCCATAAGGCCCCCCAACGCTTGTCGGGGCCTCCGAAACCCCTTTCGGACACGCTGGTCATCACCTGGTACCCCCGGAACAATTCCGGACTCCAATAGCCTTCGTCCAATATACCGATCTTCACCTCCAGACCATTCCGGAGCTCCTCGTCATGTCCGGGATCTCATCCGGGACTCCGAACAACCTTCGGTAACCACATACTATTTCCCATAACAACTCTAGCGTCACCGAACCTTAAGTGTGTAGACCCTACGGGTTCGGGAACCATGCAGACATGACCGAGACATTCTCCGGCCAATAACCAACAGCGGGATCTGGATACCCATGTTGGCTCCCACATGTTCCACGATGATCTCATCGGATGAACCACGGTGTCGAGGATTCAATCAATCCTGTATACAATTCCCTTTGTCAATCGGTATGTTACTTGCCCGAGATTCGATCGTCGGTATCCAAATACCTCGTTCAATCTCGTTACCGGCAAGTCACTTTACTCATTCCGTAATGCATGATCCCGTGACTAACTATGTAGTCACATTGAGCTCATTACGATGATGCATTACCGAGTGGGCCCAGAGATACCTCTCCGTCATACAGAGTGACAAATCCCAGTCTCGATTCATGCCAACCCAACAGACACTTTCAGAGCTACCTGGAGTGCAACTTTATAGCCACCCAGTTACGTTGTGACGTTTGGTACACCCAAAGCATTCCTACGGTATCCGGGAGTTGCACAATCTCATGGTCTAAGGAAATGATATTTGACATTAGAAAAGCTCTTAGCAAACGAACTACACGATCTTGTGCTATGCCTAGGATTGGGTCTTGTCTATCACATCATTCTCCTAATGATGTGAACCCGTTATCAATGACATCCAATGTCCATGGTCAGGAAACCATAACCATCTATTGATCAACAAGCTAGTCAACTAGAGGCTCACTAGGGACATGTTGTGGTCTATGTATTCACACATGTATTCCGGTTTCCAGTTAATACAATTATAGCATGAACAATAGACAATTATCATGAACTAGGAAATATAATAATAACCATTTTATTATTGCCTCTAGGGCATATTTCCAACAGTCTCCCACTTGCACTAGAGTCAATAATCTAGTACACATCACTATGTGATTGTAATGGTTCCAACACCCATGGGGTTTGATCATATCTTGCTTGTGAGAGACGTTATTAGTCAACGGGTCTGAACCTTTCAGATCCGTGTGTGCTTTACAAATCTCTATGTCATCTCGTAGATGCAGCTACCACGCGCTATTTGGAACTATTCCAAATAACTGTTCTACTATATGAATCCGGTTTACTACTCAGAGTCATCCAGATTAGTTTCAAAGTTTGCATTGACGTAACCCTTTACGACAAACTCTTTTACCACCTCCATAATTGAGAAAAAATTCCTTAGTACACTAGTTACTAAGGATAACCTTGTCCGCTGTCCTGTGATCCATTCCTGGATCACTCTTGTACCCCTTGACTGACTCATGGCAAGGCACACTTCAGGTGCGGTACACAGCATAGCATACTGTAGAGCCTACGTCTAAGGCATAGGGGACGACCTTCGTCCTTTCTCTCTTTTCTGTCGTGGTCAGGTCTTGAGTCTTACTCAATACTCATACCTTATAACACAGCCAAGAACTCCTTCTTTGCCGATCTATTTTGAACTCCTTCAAAATCTTGTCATGGTATGTATTCATTTGAAAGTATTATTAAGTGTTTTTTATCTATCCTTATAGATCTTGACGCTCAATGTCAAGTAGCTTATTCCAGGTTTTCCATTGAAAAACACTTTTCAAATAACCCTATATGCTTTCCAGAAATTCTACATCATTTCCGATCTACAATATGTCAACAACATATACTCATCAGAAATTCTATAGTGCTCCCACTCACTTCTTTGGAAATATAAGTTTCTCATGAACTTTGTATAGACCCAAAATCTTTGATCATCTCATCAAAGTGTATATTCCAACTCCGAGATGCTTACTCTAGTCCTTAGAAGGATTGCTGGAGCTTTGCATACTTGTTAGCATCTTTCAAGATTGACAAAACCTTCCAACCTTTCCTCAATAATATCGTCGAGGAAACAATGTTTTGACATCCTATCTACAAGATTTCATAAATAATGCAGTAACTGCCAATATAATTCCAACAGACTCTTAGCATTGCTACGAGTGAGAAAGTCTCATCGCAGTCAACTCCTTGAACTTGTCGGAAAACATCTTAACGACAAGTCGAGCTTTCTTAATGGTGATACTTACCATCATTATCCGTCTTCCTTTTAAAATCCATCTGTACCCAACAGCCTTACGACCATCAAGTAGTTCTTCCAAAGTCTATACTTTGTGTTCATACATGGATCCTCTCTCGGATTTTATGGCCTCAAGCCATTCATCGGAATCTGGGCCCACCATCGTTTCTCCACAGCTCGTAGGTTCATTGTTGTCCAGCAACATGACCTCCAAAACAGGATTACGTATCACTCTGAAGTAGTACGCATCCTTGTCGACCTACAAGGTTTGGTAGTGACATGATCCGAAGTTCCATGATCACTATCATCAGCTTCCACTTCAATTTGTGTAGGCACCACAGGACCAACTTCCTATGCCCTGCTACACACTAGTTGTAGTGACGGTTCAATAATCTCATCAAGTCTCCACCATCCACCCACTCAATTCTTTCGAGAGAAACTTTTCCTCGAGAAAGGACCCGTTTCTAGAAACAATCACTTTTGCTTCCGGATCTGAAATAGGAGGTATACCCAACTATTTTGGGTGTCCTATGAAGATGTATGTATCCACTTTGGGTTCGAGCTTATCAGGATGAAACTTTTTCACATAAGCATCGCAGCCCCAAACTTTTAAGAAACGACAACTTAGGTTTCTCTAAACCATGGTTCATACGGTGTCATCTCAACGGAATTACATGGTGCCCTATTAAAGTGAATGCGGTTGTCTCTAATGCCTAATCCATAAAAGATAGTGGTAATTCGATAAGAGACATCATGGTATGCCCCATATCCAATAGGGTGCATCTATGATGTTCGGACACACCATCACACTATGGTGTTCCAGGCGGTGTTAGTTGTGAAACAATTTCCACAATGTCTTAATTGTGTGCCAAACTCGTAACTCAGATATTCATCTCTATGATCATATCATAGATATTTTATCCTCTTGTCACGAAGATCTTCAACTTCACTCTGAAATTACTTGAACCTTTCAATAATTCAGACTTGTGTTTCATCAAGTAAATATACTCAGCATCTACTCAAATCATCTGTGAAGTAAGAGCATAACTATATTCACTGCGTGCCTCAGCATTGATTAGATTGCACACATCAAAATGTATTACTTCCAACAAGTTGCTCTCTTGTTCCATCTTACTGAAAAATGAGGCTTTTCAGTCATCTTGCCCATGTGGTATGATTTGCATGTCTCAAGTGATTCAAAATCAAGTGAGTCCAAACGATCCATCTGCATGGAGTCTCTTCATGCGTACATACCAATAGACATGGTTTGCATGTCTCAAACTTTTCAAAAACGAGTGAGTCCAAAGATCCATCAACATGGAGCTTCTTCATGCGTTTTATACCAGTATGACTCAAAAGGCAGTGCCACAAGTATGTGGTACTATCATTACTATCTTATATCTTTTGGCATGAACATGTATATCACTACGATCGAGATTCAATAAACCATTCATTTTAGGTGCAAGACCATTGAAGGTATTATTCAAATAAACATAGTAACCATTATTCTCCTTAAATGAATAACCACATTGCGATAGACATAATCCAATCATGTCTATGCTCAACGCAAACACCAAATAACAATTATTTAGGTTTAACACCGATCCCGATGGTAGAGGGAGCGTGCGATGTTTGATCACATCAACCTTATAAATACTTCCAACACATATCGTCGCCTCGCCTTTAGCTAGTCTCTGTTTATTCCGTAGGCATTTATTTCGAGTTACTAACACTTAGCAACCGAACCGGTATCTATTACCATGGTGCTACTATGAGTACTAGTAGAGTACACATTAATATAATGTATATCCAATATACTTCTGTCAACCTTGCATGCCTTCTTATCTACCAAGTATCTAGGGTAATTCTACTCCAATGACCGTTCCCCTTATTACAGAAGCACTTAGTCTCGGGTTTGGGTTCAACCTTGGGTTTCTTCACTAGAGTAGCAGCTGATTTGTTGTTTCATGAAGTATCCCTTCTTGCCCTTGCCCTCTTTGAAACTAGTGGTTTCACTAACCATCAACAATTGATGCTCCTTCTTGATTTCTACTTTCACAGTGTCAAACATCGCAAATATCTCAAGGATCATCATATTTATCCCTAATATGTTATAGTTCATCACGAAGCTCTAGTAGCTTGGTGGCAATGACTTTGGAGAAACATCACTATCTCATCTGGAAGATTAACTCCCACTCGATTCAAGTGATTGTAGTACCCAGACAATCTGAGCACATGCTCAACGATTGAGCTTTTCTCCCTTTGTTTGTAGGCTAAGAAACTCGTCAAAGGTCTTATACCTCTTGACGTGAGCATGAGCCCGTAATCCCAATTTCAGCCCTTGGAACATCTCATATGTTCTGCGACGTTTCAAAAGAACGTCTTCGGCGCCTCAATTCTAAACCATTTAACATTACTGAACTATCACGTAGTCATCAAAACATGTATGTCAGATGTTCGCAACATCCACAGACGACGTTCGAGGTTCAGCACACCGAGCGGTGCATTAAGGACATAAGCCTTCTACGCAGCAATGAGGACAATCCTCAGTTTACGGACCCAGTCCGCATATTTGCTACTATCAACTTTCAACTAAATTTTCTCTAGGAACATATCTAAAATAGTAGAACTGAAACGCGAGCTACGACATAATTTGCAAAGACCTATGTTCAGGATAATTAAGTTCATCTAATCAAATTATTTGATGAACTCCCACTCAGATAGACATCCCTCTAGTCATCTAAGTGATACATGATCCGAGTCAACTAGGTCGTGTCCGATCATCACGTGAGATGGACTAGTCATCATCAGTGAACATCTTCATGTTGATCGTATCTACTATACGACTCATGTTCGACCATTCGGTCTCTTGTGTTCCGAGGCCATGTCTGTACATGCTAGGCTCGTCAAGTCAACCTAAGTGTTTCGGGTGTGTAAATCTGGCTTACACCCGTTGTATGTGAACGTTAGAATCTATCACACCCGATCATCACGTGGTGCTTCGAAGCAACGATCTTTCGCAATAGTGCATAGTTAGGGGGAACACTTTCTTGAAATTTTTATGAGGGATCATCTTTTTACTACCGTTATTCTAAGCAAATAAGATGCATAAACATGATAAACATCACATGCAATCAAATAGTGACATGATATGGCCAATATCATTTTGCTCCTTTTGATCTCCATCTTCGGGGCTCCATGATCATCATCGTCACCGGCATGACACCATGATCTCCATCATCGTGTCTCCATGAAGTTGTCTCGCCAACTTTTACTTCTACTACTATGGCTAACGGTTTAGCAATGAAGTAAAGTAATTACATGGCGTTATTCGGTGACACGCATGTCATACAATAAATAAAGGCAACTCCTATGGCTCCTGCCGGTTGTCATACTCATCGACATGCAAGTCGTGATTCCTATTACAAGAATATGATCAATCTCATACATCACATATATTTCATTCATCACATCCTTCTTGGCCATATCACATCACACGGCATATGCTGCAAAAACAAGTTAGATGTCCTCTAATTGTTGTTGCAAGTTTTTACGTGGCTGCTATAGGTTTCTAGCAAGAACGTTTCTTACCTACGCAAAAACCACAATGTGATATGCCAATAGCTATTTACCCTTCATAAGGACCCTTTTCACTAAATCCGATCCGACTAAAATGGGAGAGACTGGCACCCGCTAGACACCTTATGCAACAAGTGCATGTCAGTTGGTGGAACCTGTCTCAGGTAAGTGTACGTGTAAGGTCAGTCCGGGCCGCTTCATCTCACAATACCGTCAAAACAAGATAGGACTAGTAACGGTAAGCATATTGAACAAAATCAACGCCCACAACAACTTGTGTTCTACTCGTGCATAGAATCTACGCATGGACCTAGCTCATGATGCCACTGTTGGGGAACGTAGCAATAATTCAAAATTTTCCTACGAGTCACCAAGATCAATCTAGGAGATTCTAGCAACGAGAGAGAGGGAGTGCATCTTCATACCCTTGAAGATCGCTAAGCGGAAGCGTTACAAGAACGCGGTTGGTGGAGTCGTACACGCAGCGATTCAGATCACGGTCGATTTTGATCTAAGCGCCGAACGGACGGCGCCTCCGCGTTCAACACACGTACAGCCCGGGGACGTCTCCTCCTTCTTGATCCAGCAAGGGGAGAGGAGAAGTTGAGGGAGAACTCCGACAGCACGACGGCGTGGTAGTGATGGAGCTCGTGGTTCTTCGGCAGGGCTTCGCCAAGCACTACGGAGGAGGAGGAGGTGTTGGAGGAGGGAGAGGGCTGCGCCAAGGGAAGGGTGCGGCTGCCCTCTCTCTCCCTCACTATATATAGGGGGAAGGGAGGAGGAGGAGACGCCCTAGGGTTCCCTAGGGGAGGGGCAGCGGCCACAGAGGAAACCCTAGATGGGTTTGGGCGCCCCCATCCCCTAGGAAACTTGCCCCCCAAGCCGGGAGGGGTGGCTGCCCTAGGGGTGGTGCCCCCACCTCTCTTGGTTAGGTGAGATGGGGTGGGAGGGGCGCTCAGCCCCTTAGTGGGCTGATGTGCCCCTCCCCTTGGCCCAAAAGGCCCCCCAACGCTTGTCGGGGCCTCCGAAACCCCTTTCGGACACGCTGGTCATCACCTGGTACCCCCGGAACAATTTCGGACTCCACTAGCCTTCGTCCAATATACCAATCTTCACCTTCGGACCATTCCGGAGCTCCTCGTCATCTCCGGGATCTCATCCCAGACTCCGGACAACCTTTGGTAACCACATACTATTTCCCATAACAACTCTAGCGTCACCGAACCTTAAGTGTGTAGACCCTACGGGTTCGGGAACCATGCAGACATGACCGAGACGTTCTCTGGCCAATAACCAACAGCGGGGTCTGGATACCCATGTTGGCTCCCACATGTTCCACGATGATCTCATCGGATGAACCACGATGTAGGGGATTCAATCAATCCCGTATACAATTCCCTTTGTCAATCGGTATGTTACTTGCCCGAGATTCGATCGTCGGTATCCCAATACCTCGTTCAATATCGTTACCGGCAAGTCACTTTACTCGTTCCGTAATGCATGATCTCGTGACTAACTACTTAGTCACATTGAGCTCATTATGATGATGCATTACCGAGTGGGCCCAGAGATACCTCTCCGTCATACGAAGTGACATCTCCCAGTCTCGATTCGTGCCAACCCAACAGACACTTTCGGAGCTACCTGGAGTGCAGCTTTATAGCCACCCAGTTACGTTGTGACGTTTGGTACACCCAAAGCATTCCTACAGTATCCGAGAGTTGCACAATCTCATGGTCTAAGGAAATGATACTTGACATTAGAAAAGCTCTTAGCAAACGAACTACACGATCTTGTGCTATGCTTAGGATTGGTCTTGTCCATCATATCATTCTCCTAATGATGTGATCCCGTTATCAATGACATCCAATGTCCATGGTCAGGAAACCATAACCATCTATTGATCAACAAGCTAGTCAACTAGAGGCTCACTAGGGACATGTTGTGGTCTATGTATTCACACATGTATTATGGTTTCCAGTTAATACAATTATAGCATGAACAATAGATAATTATCATGAACTAGGAAATATAATAATAACCATTTTATTATTGCCTCTAGGGCATATTTCCAACACGCCACACCCCTCCCGATGAACAGGACCCCTGTTTCGACCGTAGTGCTCCAACACAAGTATGTTTCGTCTGTTTTGCGGTACGCCACACCCCTCCCGATCAACAGGACCCCTGTTTCAACCATAGGAGGTCCGTTTCGTCCGTTTTGCAGTATGCCACACCCCTCCCGATCAACAGGACCCCCGTTTCGACCGTAGGAGGTCCGTTTCCTCTGTTTTGCTGTACGCCAGACCCCTCCCGATGAACAGGATCCCGTTTCGAACGTGGCCGGTCGAACACAAGGCTGTTTCCTCCATTCTGCGGTACGCCAGGCCTCGTTTCCATTGCCTGTTCTGTCCAAGCCCTCCTTATGAACACGACCACGCATTCCGTTTCGACCCAGCCGGTTGGCTCCCCATGAACACGACGACGACGATGTTTCTCCGTTTCGACCCAGCCAATGTACATGAGCCCTGGCTGTACGTATATATGCGCGAGTAGGCGTTCGATACCCCGCCCGTATGTACACATACGTGGTCGTATTTTCTTTCTTGCACCCTGGCCGTTGTATGTACGTCTACATGCTACGTGCGCGCCTCTACTACGACACGTGAGCGCCTCTACATCGACCAGTATATATGTACGTACATGTTCGCGACCAGAATGACAACGCTACGTACGCTTTGACCAGGTGGGTCCCGACTATCAGGCACTTCCTTGCGTGCAAAGATGTAGCTGGTGGGTCCCAGCAGTCAGGGGGGCAAATCGTTTTTTTTTGCCCAGACGCAGTTCCTTGCGTGTGAAGATGTAGCTGGTGGGTCCCAGCAGTCAGGGGGAAACATTTTTTTCACGAAATATGGTGGCTCGTCCGGTGGGTCCCTACTGTCAGGTGGAGGAATAATTATTTTCCGCGTAATAAGGAGGCACTTCCTTGCTGCGGCTGTGGACCCAGCTATCAGCCTCTCCACGTACAGTCCACGTCCAATGGAAGTCGTTCCTTGACCACATTGACCACGCCGTGCCGAGAGCACCATGGCGGTGGACGACTGCGAGGCCTAGGAAGGGGACGACGGGGAGCCGGGGAAGACGCGGCAGTGGAAGCCCGTGCAAAGAGGAGTACGAGGGTTCACTGGTTCGGCTATGATGTGAGGCTGCCGTCGCCGCAGTGCCTGGCCAGCGGTGGGAATAGTAGGGGGCGGTGAGGCCTCCACGGCAGCACATCTGGCCACGGGAGGCAGGAGCATGCGGCATGACCGGCGCTGCTTTGGGCGGCTGGAGCAAGAAGACCAGAGGTTGAAGAAGCACTATGGCCGTTGGATGGACATCGTACGGTCACTGGAGCTAGAATCGTTTATATTGACTAAGTTGACAAAGCCCTCCGTCCCCGTCAACTTAGTAGGCCCACGAGTCAGCCTTCCACCAAGGCGGGTCCCAGCTAGTAGGGGGTATTCATTTTTTTGTGCGTAATAAGGAGGAACTTTCGGTGGGTCCGAGCTGACAGCAGGGGGAACGTATTTTTCGCGAAATATGGTGGCCCGTCGGGTGGGTCCCAGCAGTCAGGGGCAAACATTTTTTTCGCGAAATACTAGTGGCCCGTACGGTGGGTCCCTGCTGTCAGGTGGAGGAATAATTATTTTCCGCGTAATAAGGAGGCACTTCCTTGCGGCTGCCGTGGACCCAGTTGTCAGCCTCTCCACGTACAGTATTCTTCCGATGGAATTCGGTCATTGACCACATTGACCACGCCGCGCCGAGAGCACCACGGAGGTGGACGACGGCGAGGCCTAGGAAGGGGATGTCGCAGAGCCGGGGAAGACGCGGCAGTGGATGCCCACGCGAAGAGGAGTATGCGGGTTCACTGGTTCGGCTGCGCTGCCATCGCCGCAGAATAACAGGGGGTGTGGGTGAGTGGAGTGGAGGGATGGCCTGGCCAGTGGTGGGGGTAGTATGGGGGCGGTGAGGCCTCCGCGGCAGCATAGCCGGCCACGAGAGGCAGGAGCAGGCGGCACGACCGGCGCTGCTTTGGGCGGCTGGAGCAAGAATACTAGAGGTTGAAGAAGCACTACGGCCGTTGGATGGACATGGTACGGTCAGTCGAGCTAGAATCGTGCATATTGACTAAGTTGACAAAGCCCTTCGTCCCCGTCAACTTAGTAGGCCCACTATACTGGGTCCCAGCTAGCAGGGGGTATTCATTTTTTTGTGCATAATAAGGAGGCACTTCCTTGTGTGTGAAGATATAGCTGGTGGGTCCGAGCTGTCGGCGGCGGTAATGTTTTTTTCGCGAAATACAAAGGCCCTTTCGGTGGGTCCTGATACGTCTCCAACGTATCTACTTTTCCAAACACTTTTGCCCTTGTTTTGTACTCTAACTTGCATGATTTGAATGAAACTAACCCAGACTGACGTTGTTTTCAGCAGAACTGCCATGATGTTGTTTTATGTGTAGAAAAGAAAAGTTCTCGGAATGTCCTGGAAATCCATGGAGGCACTTTTCAGAATTAATAATATTTTTTGGCGAAAGAATCAAGGCCAGGGGGCCCACGGGCTGTCCACGAGACAGGGGGGCGCCCCCCCCCTAGGGGCGCGCCCTCCTATCTTGTGGGCCCCCCGAACCTCCTCCGACCTCAACTCCAACTCCATATATACCGTCTCAGGGAGAGAAAAAATCAGGGAGAAAGTTTCATCGCGTTTCACGACACGGAGCCACCGCCAAGCCATAATCTCTCTCGGGAGGGCTGATCTGGAGTCCGTTCGGGGCTCCAGAGAGGGGGATTCGTCGCCGTCGTCATCATCAACCATCCTCCATCACCAATTTCATGATGCTCACTGTCGTGCGTGAGTAATTCCATCATAGGCTTGCTGGACGGTGATGGGTTGGATGAGATTTACCATGTAATCAAGTTAGTTTTGTTAGGGTTTGATCCCTAGTATCCACTATGTTCTGAGATTGATGTTGCTATGACTTTGCTATGCTTAATGCTTGTCACTAGGGCCCGAGTGCCATGATTTCAGATCTGAACCTATTATGTTTTCATGAATATATGTGTGTTCTTGATCCTATCTTGCAAGTCTATAGTCACCTATTATGTGTTATGATCCGACAACCCCGAAGTGACAATAATCGGGATACTTCTCGGTGATGACCATAGTTTGAGGAGTTCATGTATTCACTATGTGTTAATGCTTTGGTCTGGTTCTCTATTAAAAGGAGGCCTTAATATCCCTTAGTTTCCACTAGGACCCCGCTGCCACGGGAGGGTAGGACAAAAGATATCATGCAAGTTCTTTTCGCTAAGCACGTGTGGCTATTTACGGAATACATGCCTACATTACATTGATGAATTGGAGCTAGTTCTATATCACCCTATGTTATAACTATTGCATGAGGAATCGCATCCAGCATAATTATCCATCACTGAGCCATTGCCTACAAGCTTTTCACATATTGTTCTTTGCTTATTTACTTTTCCATTGCTACTGTTACAACTACTACAAAAACCGAAAAACATTTACATTTTCTGTTGCTACTGATACCATTACTATCATACCACCCTTGCTACTAAATACTTTGCTGCAAATACTAAGTTATCCAGGTGTGGTTGAATTGACAACTCAACTGCTAATACTCAAGAATATTCTTTGGCTCCCCTTGTGTAGAATCAATAAATTTGGGTTGTACTTCACCCTCGAAAGTTGTTGTGATCGCCTACACTTGTGGGTTATCAAGACTAATTTCTGGCGCCGTTGCCGGGAAGCATAGCTCTATTTTCTGAGTCACTTGGGATTTATATCTATTGATCACTATGAAGAACTTGAAAGACGCTAAGACCAAGATTTTGCCCTCAACTACGAGGGGAGGTAAGGAACTGCCATCTAGCTCTGCATTAGATTCTCCTTCCGTTATTAGTAAGCTTGCGACACCTAAACCTGCTACTGCTATGAATTCTGATATGTCACATGTTATCGATGATGCCACTTCTGCTATGCATAATGAAACTACTTCTGTGCGTAATACTACTTTGCCATTAGGTGATTTTCTTGATGAACAACTTGCTAGAGTTAGGGGGAATGAAAATATTGAAGAACCTATTATTGATGATAGTGATGATGAACGTTCCCCCAATGATTATGTATTACCTGTTGTTCCTAAGGGTTATATTATGAACAAAGAAGCTGCTGAAGCTATTCTTGCTTGCAATTATAGAAATGATCTTAAGAAATTATTAGCTAAATGGAAGCAGCAGTCTCTTAATGCTAGAATGAAACCCGATCCTACTTTTGCTACTTCACCTATCTGTGTTACTGATAAGGATTATGAATTCTCTATTGATCCTGATTTTATTACTTTAGTTGAATCTGATCCTTTTTATGGCCTTGAATCTGAAACTGTTGTGGCACATCTTACCAAGCTAAATGATATAGCCACCCTATTTACTCATGATGAGAAGTCTCGCTATTTATATATCCTTAAGATATTTCCGTTCTCATTAAAGGGTGATGCTAAGACTTGGTATAACTCTCTTGCTCCTGATTGTGTGCGTAGTCCCTAGGATATGATTTATTACTTCTCTGCTAAATATTTCCCTGCTCATAAGAAACAAGCTGCCTTGCGGGAAATATATAATTTTGTGCAAACCAAAGAAGAGAGTCTCCCACAAGCTTGGGGGAGGCTTCTCCGGTTGCTTTATGCTTTGCCTGATCATCATCTTAAGAAAATTGAAATACTTGATATCTTTTATAATGGACTAACCGATGCTTCCAAGGACCACTTGGATAGTTGTGCTGGTTGTGTTTTTAGGGAAAGAACAGTCGACGAAGCTGAAATACTATTGAATAATATGTTGCCTAATGAAAATAATTGGACTCTTCCGAGCTAGTTCCTGAAGTAATCCCTGAACCAATTGAGCCAACTCCTGAGCCTATTCCTAAACCCACTCCGAAGAAGAGAGGTGTTTTATTTCTCAGTCCTGAAGATATGCAAGAGGCAAAGAAATCAATGAAAGAAAAAGGTATTAAAGCTGAAGATGTTAAGAATTTACCTCCTATTGAAGAAATACATGGTCTGAATATACCGCCTGAAGAACCACATTGTCTTGATAACCCGACACAGGTAGTAAAGGTAAATTCTCTCTATAGATACGATAAAGTGGAAATACCCTCTACTAAATTTCATAGCCCATGCTTAGATGAATTTGATGACTTTATGGCTTGACAAGAAAGTTTTAATGCTTATGTTGGTAGAGAGTTAAATAATAATGCTTTCGAGATAGGACGCGTAGGTGATAATCTGGCTAGAGTTAAAGATGAACTTCACCGCGTTAGCAAATATGCTTCTATGGTTGCTACTCAAGCTGAGCAAGTACTCAAAGCTCAAAATGATTTGCTTACTGAGTTGAATAATAAAAATAACTTTTCTGTTAGAGTGGCTACTAGAACTGGTAGAATGACTCAGGAACCTTTGTATCCTGAAGGCCACCCTAAAAGAATTGAACAAGATTCTTAGAATAATAATCTAGATATTCCTAGTTCTTCTAAGAAGAAGAAAAAGAAGAATGATAGGACTTTGCAAACTTCTAGTGAACCTAATGTAGAAACACCTGAGAATCCCAATGATATTTCTATTTCTGATGCTGCAACACAATCAGGTGATGAACATGAACCTAGTAATAATGTTAATGATAATGTTCATGTTGATGCTCAACCTAGTAAAGATAATGATGTAGAGATTGAACCTGCTGTTGATCTTGATAACCCACAATCAAAGAATCAACGTTATGATAAGAGAGATTTTGTTGCTAGGAAGCACGGTAAAGAAAGAGAACCATGGGTTCAGAAACCCATGCCCTTTCCTCCTAAACCATCCAAGTCAAAGGATGATGAGGATTTTGAGCGCTTTGCTGAAATGATTAGACCTATTTTCTTACGTATGCGCTTAACTGATATGTTGAAAGCAAATCCTTATGCTAAATATATGAAGGATATCATCACAAATAAAAGAAAGATACCGGAAGCTGAAATTTCCACCATGCTTGCTAATTACACTTTTAAGGGTGGAATACCAAAGAAACTTGGAGATCCGGGTGTACCAACTATACCATGCTCCATTAAAAGAAATTATGTTAGAACTGCTTTATGTGATCTTGGAGCCGGTGTTAGTGTTATGCCTCTCTCTTTATATCGTAGACTTGAATTGAATAAGTTGACACCTACTGAAATATCTTTGCAAATGGCTGATAAATCAACTGCTATACCTGTCGGTATTTGTGAGGATGTGCCTGTTGTGGTTGCAAATGTCACTATTTTAACGGACTTTGTTATTCTTGATATTCCTGAGGACGATAGTATGTCTATTATACTTGGTAGACCTTTTCTTAATACTGCAGGGCCTGTTATTGATTGCAACAAAGGCAATGTCACTTTTCATGTTAATGGTAATGAGCATACGGTACACTTTCCGAGGAAACAATCTCAAGTTCATAGCATCAATTCTATTGAAAAAGTTCCAACTATCATTTTTGGAGGTTTTGAATTTCCTCTCCCTACTGTCAAGAAAAAGTATGATATTCTTATTGTTGGGGATTTTCATATCCCCATTGAGGTAACTTAGTGTTATTCAAAATTTCTCCGGTTCCGTGTTATTCGGAATGAGTTTGTTGACAAGACTTGATCAACCTTGTTAGTAGATTCATTTTGATGATCACGAGATGGATGAAACTAGAAGGCACAACCTTCTGTACCCTCCTTTTACTTTCTGTTATTTAGAATAAATAAAGAAAAAAATAGTATTATTTGTCTATTTTTTGATTTATCCATGCAATAAAAAATAGTCCGAAAATAAAAGTGCTCCAAATGCCCTGCAAATTTAGTATGATTTTTTCTGGAATATTTGAGGACTTAAGGCACTGAAAACACTACAGGAGGGCCAAGCACCAGGCCACGAGAGGGGAGGGCGCGCCCCCCCTGTAGGGCGCGCCCCCCTATCTCGTGGGCCCCTGGTGACTCCCCTCCACTTATGCCAGCACCCACACACTCCATCTTCTACCCAAAAAAATCCCCATCCAGCTCAAGCCCGAGTTCTAGCTCGTTTTGCTGCGATTTTCGATCTCTTAGCTCAAAGCTCCATTCACAAAACTGCTTTGGGAGATTGTTGCTTGGTATGTGACTCCTCCATTGGTCCAATTAGTTTTTGTTCTAGTGCTTTATTCATTGCAAATCCTTGCTGCCTTGGTGACCCTGTTCTTGAGCTTGCATGTTAAATTTTTGAGGTCCCAAGCAATTCCAATGCATGATATAGGCTCTAGGCACTTGTAGGAGTAGTTGCTATCAACCTTGTTTAGTTTTATGCATTTTTATTTTGAAGTTACTAAAATTTCAGATTTTTTCAGAAAAAGAAATATGCTTAGGAGAATGTACCAAGGTGTCTCCTCGGCAAAGAAAGGGCCAAGGATATTTATACGAGAGCAAGACGTTAAATTGCCGAGGGATGCATATGTACGGGCTTGTGAGTGGCCATCCGATGATTTTATGGTCGAAGCAGGCTTCAAGGAGGAATTTGATGCGTATGTGCGTAATGCCGAGCTGGAGGACTTCTTACAAGATAAGTGTCCCCAATATTACCATTTGACTGATTCCTTTGTGCAGTTCGAATATATTTCTTCGCGTAATTCTCCTAGTGTTATGTTTGATATTTATGATACATCTTATACCATGGATTTAGAGGATTTCACAACTGCTTGCAAACTCCCTCAGTGGGGTAATATCAATGATCCTCGCAAATCTGAATTTAGAGATTTTCTTGCTAGTATTACTATGGGAAAATCTAGGGACATAGCACAAGCTACCATAGGGAGCATTCATTTTCCTGCTATACATTACTTTGCTCTCTTTATTGGTAAATGCATTAACGGTAAGGACGAAGTAAGTCACTTGTGTGCCCCTGATCTTTGTGTCCTCAAGAGTGCTATGTCTAGTTACAGAGGTTATAACTTGGGGGCAATAGTTGCACGTAGGTTGCATAATAATAGCAAAAAGGGAAATTTCTTTGGAGGAATTTATGCAACCCGTGTGGAAAATTTTCTTAATATAGCTCCACGAGAGGGGGATATGATTGTACCTCCTGTTTATTTTGATAAATAAGCTATGTTTGATCATCAATTTCTTGAGAGGAATGAACAATTCCTCCATTATCGACTAATCTATGATAGACGCAACGTCGGCCCTGTCACTCTTCCTGCTCCCTACCTTTTTGATTATCAGGCAAGAGGAGGATATGTTATCACCAGGGAAGAAGCCACTGAATATGAGAGGGGAATGGAGGCAGCTCGCCAACATGTTGCTGCCCAGGAGGCTGTTGCCTCTGCATCTCAGTACAATCCCAGTTTCACTTATGGATATCAGCCAGGCGATCCTTGGTATTAAACCAACTTAGGCCAAAAGCCTAAGCTTGGGGGAGTACGTATTTCTCACCGACTTTACATTCATGTTCACACACTAGTCGTCGGTGCTCATACTCTTTCATTGTATTATCCATGTTAGTTTAAATCTCCTTTTCTAGTTTTCTTCTTGTGTGTTTGATAAACCTTAAGAAAAACCAAAAATATAGTTAGTTTAATTTCCTTGCTTGTAGTAGAAATTAAAATGAAAACCCAAAAAGATTTCTCGTTCTTCTTTTACTTGTTGGGAGCTTTCCCGTGTAAATACTTTTATTTTATTTTCTTTCTTCTGGGGGTCGAGAAGACCATATTGAAAATGCTTAGTGGCTCTCATATGCATGATTGATTATTTATATTTAGAGCCCATATTACTTGTATTCTCTCTTGAGTTGAATGCTTGCAGATTCCAGCTTAGTCCAATGCATGTGCACTCTTATTATTATACACTTCGTTCGGTCGTGCGAGTGAAAGGCAATAATGATGAAATATGATGGACTTATTGGGATGAGAAAAGCTGGTATGAACTCGACCTCTCTTGTTTTTGTAAATATGATGATTCATCGTTCCTGACTCAGCTACTATGAAGTAAACATATTTGCAATGACATTTAGAGACTATAGTTGTTTGTGCCATGCCTGATTAGCTATGAGTTATAATGGTTTACCTTGCATGCCAACATGCTATTAGAATGATTATGATATGGTATAATGGGATGGTATCCTCCTTTGAATGTGTTAAGTGACTCGACTTGGCACATGTTCACGCATGTAGTTGAATCAAATCAACATAGCCTTCACGATATTTATGTTCATGGTGGATTATATCCTACTCATGCTTGTATCCCGTATGAATTAATTTTAATGCATGCTTACGACTGTTGTCGCTCTCTCAATTGGTCGCTTCCCACTCTTTTGCTAGCCTTCACCTGTACTAAGCGGGAATACTGCTTGTGCATCCAAACTCCTTAAACCCCAAAGTTGTTCCATATGAGTCCACGATACCTTCCTATATGCGGTATCTACCTGTCGTTCCAAGTAAATTTGTATGTGCCAAACTCCAAACCTTCAAATGAAATTATGTTTTGCATGCTCGAGCAGCTCATGTTACAACTAGGGTTGCCTATATCTTCCATGCTAGGTGTGTTATTCTCAGAGGAGTGGACTCCGCTCCTCATTCACGAGAAAGGGCCGGTAACCGGGATGCCCAGTCCCATTGTCACGCCCAATATGTGACCCTATCCAAAAGGAACTCGAAGGTCCCACCAAGGATAGACCCGCATATTGAAACACTTTTGCAAGGTGGATATCATTACATCAACATTACATAATAGATGGGGATACATACAAGAGGCATACAATGCCACACGAATACAACAATACATCATACATAAGAGCAACATCCGACTATGGATGAAACGCAAACAGAAGCTCAAACGACATCCACCCTGCTAGCCCAGGCTGCCGACCTGGAACCTATCCCCTGATCAAAGAAGAAGCAGAAGAAGAACTCCAAAACAAGCAAACATCGCTCTCGCATCATGATCATCGCATAACATGTACCTGCAACTGTTGTTGTAGTAATATGTGAGCCACGAGGACTCAGCAATCCCATTACCATGGGTATCAAGACTAGCAAAGCTTAATGGGAAAAGAAGGGGTAAAGGGGTGAGGTTGCAGCAGCGACTAAGCATATATGGTGGCTAACATACGCAAATAAGAGCGAGAAGAGGAGCAAAAGGAACGGTCGTCAACTGGTAATGATCAAGAGGTGATCCTGAACTCCTACTTACGTCAAACATAACCCAAAACCGTGTTCACTTCCCGGACTCCGCCAAGAAGAGACCATCACGGCTACACACACGGTTGATGCGTTTAAATCCGGATCTGGTGTCAAGTTATCTACAACCGGACATTAACAAATTCCCATCTGCCTATAACCGCAGGTACGGCTTTCGAAAGTTTATACCCTGCAGGGGTGTCCCAACTTAGCCCATGATAAGCTCTCACGATCAACGAAGGATATACCTTCTCCCAGGAAGACCCGATCAGACTCGGAATCCCGGTTTACAAGACATTTCGACAATGGTAAAACAAGACCAGCAAAGCCTCCCGCTGTGCCGACAAATCCCGATAGGAGCTGCACATATCTCGTTCTCAGGGCACACCGGATGAGCCAGATGTCGGGTTGGCATAGACCCTGATTGCCTAGGGGGCGCCGGACATCGCTCGGTTTGGACCAACACTTGGACAAGCATTGGCCCGGGGGGGCTAAAATAAAGATGACCCTTGGGCTCCGGAAACCCAAGGGAAAAAGGGCTAGGTGAGGCAAATGGTAAAACCAAGGTTGGGCCTTGCTGGAGGAGTTTTATTCAAAGCGAACTGTCAAGGGGGTCCCATAAATCACCCAACCGCGTAAGGAACGCAAAATCTGGGAACATAACACCGGTATGACAGAAACTAGGGCGGCAAGAGTGGAACAAAACACCAGGCATAAGGCTGAGTCTTCCAACCTTTACCAAGTATATAGATGCATTAATAATATAAGAGATATTGTGATATCCCAACCAAAATCCTGTCCACCATGGAGCAATCTTCAACTTCACCTGCAACTAGCAACGCTATAAGAGGGCTGAGCAAAGCGGTAACATAGCCAGGCAATAGTTTGCTAGGAAGGGTGTCAAAGGTTAGAGGTTCATGGCAATTTGGGATGGCTTGAAGAGTAAATGATAGGTAGCGCAGCATAGCGATAGAACAAAGCAACTAGCATAGCAATGATAGTAGTGAGATCCAGGGTAGCGGTCATCTTGCCTGAAATCCCGCTAGGAAGAAGAACGAGTCCATGAAGAAGACGAACGGATGAAGTCGAACGAATCCTAACAACTCCAGAACGAAACCGAAGCTAACGAGAGAAGCAAACCGGAAAGAAGCAAACAACATGGTAAACACACAAGCATAAACATGGCATGATGCACAAACAAGTATGATGCATGTCCGGTTTAAAGAGCATGGCATGGCAAAGTGTAACAAACAATACTACAAATTAAGTGGAGCTCAATATGCAACGAGTTGCATATTGACGAAACACCACATTCAAGTTATTTAGTTCGCTCTCGTTTAAGCTACCAAACAATATTAAATGTTGTTAAACATGGCAAGAGGTGAAATATAATTAAACTAACTACCTAGGCAAGTTTAAATGAGGCCGGAAACAACAAACAATAATTCCAGAAAATCCTCATGTGCATATTTTAGATTTGGTACTGTTCTGCCCTAAAACATATTTTAGAGTTGTTAAACAGGAAAATAAACTGCACCATGTTAAACTAGGCATTTTTCCACCCCATTTACATATGAAGTTTATTAAATTCGGAGCTACGGTTATTTAGTTATGAAATAAATCATTTAACATGGCATTTAAGCAAATTTAATCAAATAGCATTTTAAATATTTTAAACATGGATGAAAGCGGCAAATCATTAATCTACACAAAATTCTAAGCATTTTACATGTTTGAATTATTTTAATCTGATGCACGATTAATGAGTTATTAGTGCATGAACTTTAGGGGTTTTTCTGTAAATCTGTAAACACTGGATAAATAGACAAATTCGCAGATCTGGAAAAAAAAGGTACACGGGCCGAATCTGGCCGGCCCGAATGTGTACAGGAGAGGGCACTGGGTGCTCACCAGGCCGCATGGGCCGATTGGTGGAGGAGTTGGCAGGCCGGTTGAAAGGGGAGGCAGAGGCTTGGCTTCGGCTGGGCCTGGCGCTGGCTGCGGGCCACGCAGGCACATCGAGGCGAGGCAGGGCGCAGTCAACACAGGGGCGGCGCGCTCGTCCTCCTGCTCGAAGCAGAGGAAGTCCGGGACGGTAGCGAGGCTTGGCGAAGCAGGGGAAGTCCGGGACGGCAGGGCGCGGGGAGATCGATTTCGTCCGGATCCGGCCGGACTTGGTCGCGAACGGCGCTAGGATGAGGAGGACGCCGGCCTTGGCGCCATGACGACGAGGCGAGCGACGGCTGGGAAACCCCGGCGTGGACGAGCCAACTCCGAAGGCAGACGAGGACGCTCGGGGAATGAGGCAAGCTCAGGCGCAACCATGGCGTGATGGAGGAGTTCCTGGAGAGGAAGAGAGAGGTTACGGGGAGGAGAGAACAGAGCAGAAGAGAAGATGAAGGGCAGGGGCGTCGCGACCTGGTTCTGTTGCGGGGTCGACGGGGCATGGTCCAGGTGGCTGGGACGCCGGCATGAGGAGGCTCGGGGTGGCACGAGGCCAAGGGATGGAGGCGTTCATCTTGGGCAGCGAGAGGAAGCACAAGGAGGCGCCATGGATGAGCTCCTTCTTGTTTCGACGGACACCAGGCGAGGAACTCGGGCGTCTCGAGCACAAGATCGAGAAGGGAGGTGCTGCGGCTGGCTGATGCAGTTTGGACTGCTCGTGGATGGGCGCGCGCGACGAGGGAGGTGGTCGGAGGCTACAGGATGGAGGCTGAGAGGAATTTTGGATTGGGGCTCGGGCATCTGGAACGAGGAGGAGGGAGAGCGCTGGTTGGGTGAATCAGGCAGGGGAGATCCCGAGGGGGGATTCGGTGGAGTGGCGGCGGTGTGGGGATGGATGGGACATTGCTCCTGAAATTTAGGGTTAGCGGTCTATTTATAGCAAGGGGATTAGGTTAGGGGCTATCCAGTCCGTCCGATCGAAATCGGGCGGTCGAGAAAAACAAGCTAGGGAAGCTCAAATAAGAACACGGAGATATTTTATAGACGTTAGGGGATGATCCGGATCCATCGGTAACGACAGACCGGGTCAGGTTCGGGGCAGGTTTCGGACACGCGCAAGAGGGGGGGGTTGTGCAGAGAGGCTCAAACGGTCGGACAACAAAAGAACGGTTGGTCTCGAAAGAGGCAACAACAAAGGCATTGAGGAGAAGCCGAAACTAGAAACAGATGCAAGTTTAATGAAAACATGCGAATGCAATGCGAATGATGCGATGATGAAATGCAACAAACAAATAAAATACACGGCGGTCACACAAAACACGGAAGGCGGCTGGAGCGTCGGTCTTGGGGCGTTACAACACTCCACCACTACGAGAGAATCTCGTCCCGAGATCTAGGATGGAACCGGAGGGGAAAAGAAGAGGAAGATAAGGGGTAAAACTAAGTTGCTTCTTTGACCAATGAGTGAAACCACGAACCTTGAGAGGTTGAGCAATTTAAAAGAAAGAGTACAACAGAGATGAACGAGATTGCAAACAATCCGTTAGAAAAGAGGAACAAGGAACATTGCGAGAACTTGAAGGTTGAAAGACATGGAAATAAGAGCTTCACGAACGAAAAGAATATGACCACCTAGGTATAATGAGATAGCCAAGGAACAAGAATGACAGAATTTGGACAGCACTCCGGTAGAACATGGAAGGAATAGAACCTGAACTTGAGAAGATGGGATGATACTTGAATGAGAACACAACACTCCGGTTAAATGGATAAGAAAGAAAATAACATTGATCCTCAATTCGAGAAGATGAGAGAAAATAGCAACATCACAATGTCTTCGGAAGAAAGAATAGAAGATAGATCATTGGAATAACAGATGGAGGAGAAAATGCCAACTGCTGCCACAAGTGAGCTTGGAAAGCATCCTTCCGAGAAGGTTATAACGGAGTCATTGGAAAACCAACAATGAAACAAATAAGCTTGTAGTGGGCTTATGGAAAACTTCTCAAAATTATGAGGTGACAACCGGCCACTAACTAAAACAATTGCTTGCTTGAGATCAACGAAGAGATGAAAACTTCTTTTAATGAGAGAATAGGAGGAAACTTGGATTATCGATAAGCACCACAATTAGCAACATTCTCAATGGAAGGCTTTAGGTGAAATATAACCCAAGATACTCCAACAAAGAAATTGCTGGGTTGAAAAGATCTCATGATCGAAGAGAAAAATGATGGTTTTTTAAAATATCTCATTCTTGACAACTTGTGAATCATGAAACACGAACTCATATTGTCAAGAATGACATAACACCACCTCAAATGATAAGGTAGAACGAATTGCACTTCGAAATGCAAGATGAAGGATACTTGAACGCCTCAAAACAAAACATGTGTTGAGCACCATGTTTACTTTTGAGTATAGCTTGGCGGATCATAGCTTCGAGAGAAATCTTGAAGAACAATTGAAGAATGAAAAGAATCCTTGATGAACCACCATGTAGAGCCTCCATGAAGAACTCCGGTAAAGAAAGGATGATAGAAAGAAAGAGAAGTTGAAAACACAAGGTGAAGCCTTGTGATGATTTAGAAGGAGCTTCGCGACGAGATAATGCGGAAAACTTGGAACTCCAGAAAAAAATAGATGAAACACTAGAACCGAGAATTACTTCATCATGAACAATCTCCGGAAGAAAAGAATTGAATCGCCTCGAGGAAATAAGAATAAGATTTATTGTATGCTTATCCTTCATCAAATTCAATTGATCACAAGCAATGGATTTGGCACACTACTTATTCCCGTAGAAAGGATTAAAAGAGATATAGCGCAAACTTCAGAATGTATTGATGGAACCACCGGTGGGGTTTGGAAACAACGAATATTTGATATGATAACGAAGGAAGAGGAATCTTGAACAAACCACCATAAGAATTGAAAATGAAAGAAGCAAAGGCACAATTCACCGGAAAGAATTTGAAAATGAATGAAGATACTTGAAGGGATTTAGATACATGAGAACGAAGAGATCATGAACTGATTAGAGGGTATTTGAACGATTCACCGGTAAGATTTGCAGAATGATAGCTACACACAGAGAATGAAGAATTATGACATGATGGCCTTTGGAGGTAAGAAATGGAAACAACTCATGAATTGCTCCGGATGGGTGAAAAGAATTCCCACAATCGAAAACAATTATGAGAGGATGTAATCAAGCTTGAACTACGCATCTTTGGAAGAACGGGTAAGGATTTAAGAGGAACTCTTCCTCGGTCTTCAAAAGACGACGAGAAACACCACCAAAATTACTGAGATGCACCGGGAGAATGAAAAACAAAGAGGTTGAGCCAACAATGAAAATGGTTTGAAAGTGATCTTGGAGAAGGAATATGACTGATGAGAATTCATTCTTACGTCAAACTTGGAAAAGAATTTGGGAATGGCTCGAGGAAAATTAGAAGAGTCAGGTAAGATCCTGGGAAAAGACCTGTGGGTTAGGGCCCACTAAAAGATACACCATTGAACGATTGATTGAAAGTGGGGATTGCACCGGTTGAATTAAATGGCTTGAATGAGATAACAACCTCAAAATAACTTGAACGGATTAAGAATGGAAACACAAATCTTCTGAGATATCCTCGGCACACCAGAACAAATGGAAAGCGAGAGGTGAAACGATTAAGAGATACACCGGCATGAGAAAAACATTTGAAACAAGGAAAGGATATGATCGACAAAGCTTGAATTGAATCCATCTGAGAAGAAAAAGAACGAAGGATGATGAACTTGAAGCTCTGTTAGTATCTTCTGAGAATCACCGGATAAGAACATTGGCAGAAAAGAATGGAGAGACTTCCCATCAATAAAATGGACACCCGATTAAGAAATCGGAGTCCTTGAAGAAAAAGGGTGGGAGGGCGGGAAAACAAAGGTAACTTGGGGACGGATGAAACAAACACTGGTGAGAAAACTTAGAGTTGATCTTGCGGATGTTGAAAATGATCGGATCCACTTGAGGACAAGCACACCGGTTGGAAAAAATTGACATGACAATCTCGATGATCAAAAGGATTAGTACTCCCATAGAAATATGAGAACACTGCTTAGGAAAGGTATGGAATCAACATTTGACTTCGAAGCAACTCGAATACCACAAATAAAACAAAACAAAGGATTTGACTTGCAGAATAAGCCGGAACAAACATATGATAGATCCCATATCGTATCATGTGTCTGTTGGAAAGATATCCTATGAGCTACTTGAATTCCCACCTATAAACTCCCGAAACTTTCTGGTTATGCAATCTGGTGTTGGGGATATAGGGGAAGCAATATATCTCACCCAAACTAACAATACCTACATCCAGTTGTATCCATCCGTCAACACATAACCAAGAAAACTCCGGAAATCGTGTACCTCAACCTTCGAAAAGCATCCGTTATACGAGTTATGGCAATACTCCCGAACTCCCGCCCCAGTACTGGGTGGCGTCGAGGCGCACTCGTCCTCCTGCTCGAAGCAGAGGAAGTCCGGGACGGCAGCGAGGCTTGGCGAAGCAGGGGAAGTCCGGGACGGCAGGGCGCGGGGAGATCGATTTCGTCCGGATCCGGCCGGACTTGGTCGCGGACGGCGCTAGGATGAGGAGGACGCCGGCCTTGGCGCCATGACGACGAGGCGGGCGACGGCTGGGAAACCCCGGCGTGGACGAGCCAACTCCGAAGGCCGACGAGGACGCCCGGGGAATGAGGCAAGCTCAGGCGCAGCCATGGCGTGGTGGAGGAGTTCCTGGAGAGGGAGAGAGAGGTTACGGGGAGGAGAGAACAGAGAAGAAGAGAAGATGAAGGGCAGGGGCGTCGCAACCTGGTTTTGCTGCGGGGTCGACGGGGCACGGTCCAGGTGGCTGGGACGCCGGCGTGAGGAGGCTCGGGGTGGCACGAGGCCGAGGGATGGAGGCGTTCGTCTTGGGCAGCGAGTGGAAGCACAAGGAGGCGCCATGGACGAGCACCTGCTCGTTTCGACGGACACCAGGCGAGGAACTCGGGCGCCTCGAGCACAAGATCGAGCAGGGAGGTGCTGCGGCTGGCTGATGCGGTTTGGACTGCTCGTGGATGGGCGCGCGCGACGAGGGAGGTGGTCGGAGGCTACAGGATGGAGGCTGAGAGGAATTTTGGATTAGGGCTCAGGCATCTGGAACGAGGAGGAGGGAGAGCGCTGGTTGGGTGAATCGGGCAGGGGAGATCCCGAGGGGGGATTCGGTGGAGTGGCGGCGGCGTGGGGATGGATGGGACATTGCTCCTGAAATTTAGGGTTAGGGGTCTATTTATAGCAAGGGGATTAGGTTAGGGGCTATCTAGTCCATCCGATCGAAATCGGGCGGTCGAGAAAAACAGGGTAGGGAAGCTCAAATAAGAAACCGGAGATATTTTATAGACGTTAGGGGATGATCCGGATCCATCGGTAACGACAGACCGGGTCAGGTTCGGGGCAGGTTTCGGACACGCGCAACAGGGGGGGTTGTGCAGAGAGGCTCAAATGGTCGGACAACAAAAGAACGGTTGGTCTCGAAAGAGGCAACAACAAAGGCATTGAGGAGAAGCCGGAACTAGAAACAGATACAAGTTTAATGAAAACATGCGAATGCAATGCGAATGATGCGATGATGAAATGCAACAAACAAATAAAACGCATGGCGGTCACGCAAAACATGGAAGGCGGCTGGAGTGTCGGTCTTGGGGCGTTACACCCATGATCCAAAAAGATCAAAGCAAATCAAAATAATTAAACAAAACTCCCCCAGGGTTGTTGTATGTTGGAGGCACTCGTTGTTTCGAGCAAGCCATGGATTGGTGCTTGTTGGTGGTTGGGGGAGTATAAACCTTTACCATTCTGTTTGGGAACTGCCTATAATGCATGTGGTATGGAAGATACAGCCATCTCATAGGTGTTGCGTTGACAGCAAAAGTATGCCGCTCAAAATGTTATTCAAACTCTATTTTAAAATTAAGCTCTAGCACCTCTACAAATCCCTGCTTCCCTCTGCGAAGGGCCTATCTATTTACTTTTATGTTGAGTCATCATCCTTCTTATTAAAAGCACCCGTTGGAGAGCACACTATCATTTGCATTCATTATTACTGGCTTATATTGGGTATGACTTGACTGGATCTCTTTTACCATGAATTACAATGTTTAGTCAGTCCTTGATCTTTAAAGGTGCTCTGCATTTATGTTTTGCGGTCTCAAAAAGGGCTAGCGAGATACCATTTTGTTATATCATGTTATAATTATTTTGAGAAAGTGTTGTCATCCGAGTTTTATTATTATGACTCGCTAGCTGATTATGCTATTGATATGAGTAATTGTGAGACCTATGTGTTATTGTGAGTATGGTTAGTTCATAATATTTGCTGAAACTTGAATGCTGGCTTTACATGTTTACAACAACAAGAGCAAACAGAGTTTGTAAAAGTTTTTCTTTATCAGTTTCAGTTTGTCAACTGAATTGCTTGAGGACAAGCAAAGGTTTAAGCTTGGGGGAGTTGATACGTCTCCAACGTATCTACTTTTCCAAACACTTTTGCCCTTGTTTTGGACTCTAACTTGCATGATTTGAATGAAACAAACCCGGACTGACGCTATTTTCAGCGGAACTGCCATGATGTTGTTTTATGCGTAGAAAAGAAAAGTTCTCGGAATGTCCTGGAAATCCACGGAGGCACTTTTCAGAATTAAATAAGAATTTTTGGCAAAAGAATCAAGGCCAGGGGCCCACGGGCTGTCCACGAGACAGAGGGGCGCCCCCCTAGGGGCGCGCCCTCCTATCTCGTGGGTCCCCCGGACCTCCTCTGACCTCAACTCCAACTCCATATATACCGTCTCGGGGAGAAAAAAATTTGGGAGAAAGTTTCATCGCGTTTCATGACACGGAGCCGCCGCCAAGCCCTAATCTCTCTCGGAGGGCTGATCTGGAGTCCGTTCGGGGCTCCGGAGAGGGGGATTTGTCGTCGTCGTCATCATCAACCATCCTCCATCACCAATTTCATGATGCTCACTGCCGTGCATGAGTAATTCCATCGTAGGCTTGCTGGACGGTGATGGGTTGGATGAGATTTACCATGTAATCAAGTTAGTTTTGTTAGGGTTTGATCCCTAGTATCCACTATGTTCTGAGATTGATGTTGCTATGACTTTGCTATGCTTAATGCTTGTCACTAGGGCCCGAGTGCCATGATTTCAGATCTGAACCTATTATGTTTTCATGAATATATGTGTGTTCTTGATCCTATCTTGCAAGTCTATAGTCACCTATTATGTGTTATGATCCGACAACCCCGAAGTGATAATAATTGGGATACTTCTCGGTGATGACCGTAGTTTGAGGAGTTCATGTATTCACTATGTGTTAATGCTTTGGTCTGGTTCTCTATTAAAAGGAGGCCTTAATATCCCTTAGTTTCCACTCGGACCCCGCTGCCACGGGAGGGTAGGACAAAAGATGTCATGCAAGTTCCATAAGCACGTGTGACTATTTACGGAATACATGCCTACATTACATTGATGAATTGGAGCTAGTTCTATATCACCCTATGTTATAACTATTGCATGAGGAATCGCATCCGGCATAATTATCCATCACTGATCCATTGCCTACGAGCTTTTCACATATTGTTCTTTGCGTATTTACTTTTCCGTTGCTACTGTTACAACTACTACAAAAACCCAAAAACATTTACCTTTTCTGTTGCTACTGTTACCATTACTATCATACTACTCTTGCTACTAAATACTTTGATGCAGATACTAAGTTATCCAGGTGTGGTTGAATTGACAACTCAACTGCTAATACTCAAGAATATTCTTTGGCTCCCCTTGTGTTGAATCAATAAATTTGGGTTGTACTTCACCCTCGAAAGTTGTTGCGATCCCCTACACTTGTGGGTTATCAGGTCCCAGATGTCAGGTGGAGGAATCATTATTTTGCGCGTAATAAGGAGGCATTTCCTTCCGTGCGGCCGTGGACCCAACTGTCAGATGCATGTCAGTCGTTGACCACGCCACGTCGAGAGCACCAGGGCGGTGGATGACGGCGAGGCCTAGGAAGGGAACGGCACGGAGGCAGGGAAGACTTGGTAGTTGTTTCCCACGCGTAGGGGAGTACGACTGTACGAGGGTTTACTGGTTCGTCTGCCGTCGCCGGAGAATAACAGCAGGTGTGGGGCTGTGGGTGAGTAGAGGGATGGCTAGGCCAGCGATGGGAGTACGGTGGGGCGGTGAGGCCTGCGCAGCAGCACAGCCAGTCGCGGGGAGGAGGGAGCAGGCAGTCCCGCCGGCGCTTGTTTCAAATAATTTGTGGAAAGCCTCAAATCTGTGGAAAATAGCATACAGCCCATCTGCCATTATTTCCAATAATTTACAGCCCATTTGCTAATTCTTACGGGTTTTTTTGGAGCTCATATTCTTTTTGTTAGCATTACAGCCCATATTGTGGCCACGGCTAAAAAATTATATGAAATTTTGCATATGTCGGTGCGGTCTGAACTGTTTTTAATCACGAAATTTCGAGTCACATTCAGACTGATTTTAAAAATAAATGTATATCAATATAAAATCCAATAAATTGTCCTGCATAAAAATCAATGCAATTTATAATCTTGAAAATGAAAAAAAAGATATTTAAAACTAATTGTCGGTTTGATGTGTTTTAAAAATGTACAGCCCATTTCTCATTACTGATAGGCCATTTTCTCGGCCAGCCGAATGAAGCTCTCCTCGTCTTGAAAGATTTGCAGCCCAACAGGCCTGATAAAGCGACTTACTTGACAAATCACAAAAAAACTGGGCTAGCCATTTTTAGAAAGAAAAAAACTACTGGGCTGGTCTGTTGTAAACATAAAAGAAAAGGCTGTCTAGACAGGTCAGAGTGTCCCGCACAGCCCAGTTGACACCCTGCTTCCGTCTCAAAAACAAATTAGATAAATGCCACTCCGATTATGGCGATTCATAAAAATGCCACTGCAATTTCCAAACTTTGAAAAATGCCACTGCAATTTTTGCAAACTCTGAAAAACGCCATTGCAGTTTGCAAACTTTGAAAAACGCCACTCCAGACTTCGAAAAATGCCACTAGAAATGGCATGAAATGGCATTTTTCAAAGTTTGGAAATTGCAGTGGCATTTCTCGGATACACCAGATTTGGAGTGGCATTTATCAAATTAACCCAAAACAAAAATAACTGGGCGAGCTGCTGGGTCCCTGGTGTCAGCCGCTCGTTGTGCAATTCTCTCGTTTATTGACTATGTTGACAATGGCATCGGACCCAGATGTCAGAAATCCACTAGGAGGAGCCATTTTTTTATTGGCTTGAAATAAGGAGGCACTTGCTTTCATGCTGCCATGACCTTGGCGGGTATCTGATGTCATCCTCTCCACGTACAATCATCTCCTGATTGTGTACGCATCAACTTGCTAGGCCCACAAGTCAGCCTCTAAACCCATGGAGGACAAATACAACCCATTTAAAAAAATAACAGCCCATTCCATACGTTCAAATGGAAATTTCAACATTTAGAGCAAAGTAACAGGTCTGATCCACATATAGAGTACTGAACTTCCACGTTGACAACCATCATAGCCAAGTTAACTATCTACTCCCACTAATACTCTAGTAGCGTATAAGTACTAACTTACTCTTAGCTAACTAGACGATGTCGGCCGCCAACTGTGGTACACGCTAAACTCCGGCACCAGCATCCTGCGCCTTGCCTCGGACTTGCAAGAGGTGTGATAAGGTGCGTTGCTTGCGCACGTTGGCCCTTTCCATGCCGGCGTGGTCCACCGAAGCTTCGGCTTCCAAGCGGGAAACCCACTTGACAAGTTGGTAGTAAAAATCGGCGTCGCGAACGCATGTGTACCCGACAGCCTCTAGGGCTATTTGCCGGGCGCCGGCCTCCACGTAGTCGGCCCAGTTGCGGGCGCTCTGCCCGCGACTCAGAGCGTCGGTGCGCTGCTGCTCCATGTCCCGCTGGCGGCGCAAATCGGCGATACGCTGCTCCTCTGCCAGGCAGTCGCGCTCCAACAACTCCTGCTCCTCCGCCATGCGGTCGTGCTCCAACAACTCCTAGATCTCTGCATTGCCATCTAAAGACAGATAGAGTGCCTCCTCCCTCCGTCTGCCTTCCAGTGAAAAATCGAACACTAGTTCCGGCGGTGACCGCCTCCGGCGTCGCCTACCGCGGATGTGGCGAGCGACGTCGGGCCGGTGGGGGCTTATGTGGATATGGCGAGTTGGGTCATGGTGGCACCGGAGAAGTCTGAGAAATAGTACTTATAGGGGGAAGCTAGCATGATGGTCATCAGAATTCAATGCATAATGGCTTAGCGCGCCAGCTTGCCGTGGAAAACTAGAGAAACTGAAATTATGACTGTGCCGTCCCGTCCCGTCTGGGTCGCACGCCGGCACGGCGGTCAAACGAGTGCACTCGAACCATCTCCCTCCTTGTCAATAATGATTCCACATATTTAAAAATCCTGCAACAATTAAAGTGTATCTTTTTTCGCATCAGTTAGGTGCCTTAATTACGGCCGGCTGCATGCAGGCACTCAGAATCGCTCTCAGGCAGTACGCGAAGCAGCATGCAACGAGTCGCAGCCGAGGGCACACATGCAGCCACTTAAATCGCTGGAGTTAATCAGGCTTAAACTTCTACATGCCGTTAATTATTGCCATGCCTTGGTCTTGCTGCTTTGCTCACGTGACTAATAAACCCGGACGGAGGGAGTACCTTGGTTGGTGAGAGGTTTGAATTAAACCCTGCAAACCGGAAAGGAGGTACTAGTACGTGTGCGATCCGCTATTTATTCGTGTAGGATCGAGTAGGTCGTTTCTTGAATTGAGCCCTGCAAACCGGAAAGGAGGTAGTACGTGCGTGATCCGCTATTTATCCGTGTAGGATCAATAGTGTAGCTTGTCAGTTTCTTCAGAGGTAGGCATTTTTATTCAAAAAACTGCCACTTCGCATCTTGCGTCACAAATAAAACTGCCAGGAGCGCATTTGTAGGCTAGCTAGTGATTGATCAGTAACTTGTAAACACTGAGTGAATAGAAATAAGTAATTGTTAATGCATCTCAATGATTCACAGATCATATACAAATATGTAGCTCCAAAAGCAAAGATCAGCCACTTCAGATCTTGCTCGCAACTAAAACTAACTAGTACGATTCCCATACATAAGATCAACATGTTAATGCATCTCAATGATTCACAAATCATATACAAATATGTAGCTCCAAAAGCAAAGATCTAGAAAAAACATTTGTTCTTCCTACTAACATGGATGCTTCTCTTGGCCAACATTCAGTACAGACTAGAAGAAAAATTTGTTTGTGAAGTCTACAATTCCTCTTGCAAACGTAAATGGTTTCACCAACAGCTGGAACCATGAGAATGAACCACACATGATGGAGGAACATCCACTGCAATATGATTTGGTCTTCTCTCGATCACACCGCCAGACTATTTTTGGAATACAAACTTTAAATTAGGCAAAATGATGCCCGTTGTATAATTAGACCAAAGCAATGAAGCACCTAGTGTTGGCCAGTAAATAGTACAATACTACTTTTCTGCAGACCATGAAGTGACTATCCAATCTTTATGTCTATTTTCAAATGGCACTGCATGCAGTGACTATACTATTCTCTTGTGCAGTTCAACCAAAATTGAGGACACTTTGTTTGTTTGCCAAATAGCAACGGGCAGACATCTCTGTCTGCACAAATATCAAGCAGCTAGTAAACATATACCACACCATGTATTTTCGGTTTAAACATGTCTCTTCTGCTTAGCATCTGTCATGTTCTGCACTGGACAATCTGATACAGTTATGTTTTGCACTGGACAATTTCATACTGAATTGATTTGCTGGTTCAGAGCAGAAATATAGCGCCTATTCTTCATCAGACCAAGGATATCCATGTTCACAGTGATGGAAGAGGTGAAATCGATACAACCAAAATTGAGCATCCAATCATTGAATCATGTCCTGCACCTCCAATGTAGGTCCACCCTGCCAATAAATTCACATGCAAACCACTAGTATTACTATCTAATGACAGTACAAAAAGAGTAGCAAGATAGTAGCAAACCATGTACCTTCGTAATGAATAGCTCATAGTGCCGCCAATTGGATATAAAGGTTTGGAAAAAAACATGCTCCTAATGTTGAACCAGTTGGACTTTTTGTGCAGATCCACTAAAATCGAGCATCCCTGTCTGCATAGATATTCAAAGTGTGATTACTATAAAAGTGGCACTAGTTGAAGAATAGACTCACAAATATAAGCATTCCAATTTCTTAATGGGAAAAGGTAGCAAGACTGTTTCTAACCACCTGTTTGAAGGAATAAATAAAGCAACATCGGCTGATGTCAGGAAGGCATACATAGTTTTTTCTGAAAAACTGAGCCATTCCTGACCTTTCCTCTTCTTTTAAGCAAAATTTGTGCAGTTCTACTAAAATAAAATGCCATCACCGCCTTGACAATTCAGTGACACTGTACAAAAGGAAATGACTTAACATTACATCATGATGTCAGGTATGTAGTCGACAGGCATTAGAGAAAAACATACAGACCTCCTCCGATAACATAATGAACATTAATTTTAACAAAGGTGTGACTAGCTTTACCAGGATAATTTGAGTGAACTCTACACCCTCTGTTCCTTAATATAAGACGTTTTCGTGGTTCAACTTAAAGTACCCAAACATCTAGTATGTAGGAAAAACAGGTAGTAGTTTTCTTGAGCACATATCTGGGTAAGCTTGACACACTTTATTTATGTCCATACGCTAATGCAACACCATTCGAATACTACAAATATACACTAATCTAGTGGCTAGTGCAATAGTAGAGTAGTTAGTTTATTACAGGGTACAGTACAATGGTTTTACTGAACAGATTTCAATAAACTCTAGCACTTGAAGGTTTCTACAAGAATTAACAATACAATGTAAAGGTAACAAGTTTCAGCATTGGTATACTAGCTGTGCATGAGCATTAAACCAAATACAAAAGTCTGAATGTAACTAGCATTATTAACTAATGACAGTATAAAAAATTGCAAACCATGTACCTCCAAGGTAAATATCATTTTGAACTCGGGGGGACCTTAAAAATTGCTATCCCAATCTTGATAATCGATCAAACATAATAACTTGATCGAACGAATCAAGAGAACAGCCGGAGGAGGAAGTGCCCACTCTTGACCTTTACTCTTCTCTTCATAATTGTTTGTGCAGTTTAACCAAAATAAAATGACATCAGCGCCTTGGCATTTTGGTGACACTGTACAAAAAAATTAACTTGTCTCATGAAAGTGAGGTATGTAATCTATAAGCATTAACAGTGCAAAAATCTGAAGGTAGTAACAAGTTTCATCATTGGTATACTGGTTGTGCAACAGCATTAGAATGCCTTAGCTAGAAAATATTTAATACATCCACAATCAATAGCTAACCCTGAAATAATCCAGTGACATTAAATGGCATTGCTTAAATTTATCGGTGGCATTAGACTGAGAGCGGCATTAGTTAAATGTGGCTTCACTTTAGCAGTAGCATTGCTTGACTTGACTGCTGGTGTTATACTAACAGCAAAAAAAGTGGCAATAAGAGCATGGGAGGCCCATTCGGATAGTGGGCGCACCAGTACGATGTATCTCCACGGACGCAGAGTGGTGAGGGAGGTATGGTTTCCCAGAGCAACAAATATCGAGGCAGCATATGTGGATTACGTCCCATTTTTGTTCTCTTTAGCCACCTTTTTCCTATGTGAGGACAACAAACCGATCGACCTGGTCATTCTCTATTGTGTTGTAATGCCTTTCTACCCTTCTTCAACCAAGAGACACGAGACTCGTTCCTTAGCTACTGATTTTCCGCTTTTCAACCTAGATGCGGGTTCGATGCCTACTCTCTTGGACAGTACAGTCTCCCTTCCTTTCCTTATTCAACCAGACATGGATTAGTCTGCATGAAGTAGTGTTTCCTTTAATAGTGCAAATTATGGTTTTCGTCTACGTGGCCAGCAGAGCAGAGGATAGCAAATTGGGAAGATGGTGGAGTGCAAAAGACCCACATGCAACGACGTGGCAGATGGGGCAATAGAACAAGGGTATGGTTCGAAAAGAGGTAGCATACCTCAAGGTCAGCGGGAAGTGGCTTCGCTCGTGGTCGTCGTCCTCCGCACACACTACGGCAGCGAGCTTAGGGACGGAGGCCATCCCGTGCGGGCGTTAGGTCTGAGAGGACGCCCTTGTCATCAGTGAGTGACCTCGCTCACCGACGACAAGTGCGTCAACGTTGCACGTCCTTTTCTTCCCCGATGGATCTTTGACCACCGGTGAGGAGGGAGAGAGGGGTCGTCTTTTTTAGATCTGGAGAGAGGGTGGTAGTGTGAGAAGCAAGTGGGCAGCCCTTGGCAAGAAAGCGCTGAAGCTCCAGCCTATATATCTTTTTTATACTACTAGTACTGGAGGTGGAGTAGTGGTAGAGTAGTTTATATTTTCTCTGCATACAGTACCAGTTAGTCATGCTTCAAAACTGAACGACACGCCATTAAAAAATAAAGGTTGATAACTAATGCGGCACCTCGCGCCAGCGCGGCCAGATCGCATTTTGCACAAGAAATTACACACCATGTTTCGTTGACATGTGGTCCCATTCCAACATATCAGTGAGACGACGGCGAGTGGTAGGAGTATTTTCGAATGGACGTGTAGGCCGGGGTGCCTCTTCGTGAACCGTGGCAAAGTGGCAACCGTCCATCGACTCTTTGCCTTTCCCTCTCGATTTGGAACTGCTGTGGCACGCTCTTCCTCTCCCTCCTCCATTTTCCTTTAGCCCTTCACCCTTTCTTCTGCCATTGTTTGATCGTCTTCTCCATGGAGGGAAAAGGCCGGAAACGACCCTGTTATTCTTGCCCCGATCTGAAAGATGATGTGGTGGAGGAACTCATTGGTCGGTGCGACATCATCACCTCGGCTAGCATGGCAGGTTCGTTCAAGCCCATTCTCGACTCAACTAATAACATCATTACAAGGAACCCAAGAGTCAAGGAGCGGTTTGATCTCCCCTATCTTCTTCGTCGTGACCCTAATGACTGGCGCCGGCACGACGGAGGCCTCGCCCTGTGCAAGTTGATGCCGCTTGATAATGATACGTATGATGTTAAGATGCCATCGCTTGAGGGCAAGGCTTGGGCAGGCGCAAATGGAGATTGGGTTGTTTACATTGGGTCCAACTGCGAGTGGGAACTTGTGAATGTGTATACTCGTGACCGGGTTCCACTTCCAAAAGTCTCAGCAGACTGCCCAGAGGTTGAGCACACCGGTATTGTATGCACGTTCAAATACGATCATGGTGACTGTCTTCTACGGAAGATAGAAATTTTTCGAGTTCCCAACCACTCTTGGAATTACAACAACTATGAAGTTGTTGCTATCTTCGACAAGCTTGTTGCCGTCCTTGGTGGTTTGACTCGATGGATATTGCTCCAAAATCAGTTTCTGTACACGGATGAGTACTGTGATGCAATTCAATACGAGGGCCTTGTGTTTGCTGCCACCACTCGTGGCACTGTTTTTGCATGGAATCCTTATGATTTCGGCACGTTTGTCTTCCACCATAATTATAATTGTTTCATCCACATGCATGCGGGTTAGCAAGTTTCCCTTTACTAATTAACCTTCTTCTTGTGTTTCCAAGGTCCTGTGAACATTCCACCATCCATACTTGAAATTTTTTATAACCAAGGGGGAGATGACAATGGTGATGATCACGAGCATGAGGACGAGCAGCGCCCATATACTTTGTGGCGCCTGGCAACTAATTCCGATGGATCACCTCTTCTTGTGTGTATACATCCCACTGATGATGTTACTGCTAAGGAAGCAGGTGTAGTCTCCCATGGTCGCACTCTCCAGACCTATTCCAACACCCGTTGCATGGTATTCGGGATGGATACTAGTGTGCTAGCGCAAACTCCTTCTCCCTGGTACAGAATTGATAGTCTTGGAGAAAACTCGCTCTTCCTTGGACAAAACTATCCAATGATGGTGAAAGGCGATCCAACTGCTGTTGACACAATGTTACTACCATTTATGAGAAGCAATTTTGTCTATACCTCGGACATTTGGGTGGTTCCCTACCCTAGTACTGATATAGTAGGCTGCTTCAGCCTGGATGACCAGTCCTGCGTTGGTCTCCAGATCGACAATGGATGGCCCGTCCCAGAGAATAACTTGTGGTTCAAAGCAAGCGTTTCCAACGCCGAGGAATGGTTGAGTTGAAGTTCATTTCATTGCTTGTTATTTTTTGTGTGGTGAAAACTTTAGTATTTATAATGTATCCTCATTGTCGATGTGGGTTGATGACCTGTTGTATGTGATAAAATGATATGCCTGTGATAAACTTACTAAATTTATGGATGGCTTTCGAGTCGCTTCTCTGAGTGAGTGGTGCGACGAGGCAAAAAAATATTTTCCAAATACATAATTGTACGTGCATTGCAATAGGTTATCGGATGAGGCCAATCAACAATAGTAGTACTAGTACACTATTTGTACTAGCTTCACATGCTTCGCGCGTCGGGCGGGTGTTTTTACTGTAGCCATATGTTAATGTGTTCGCTGTACGTAACCAGCACCTCGAATCCTCGATACTAGTACTATATAGTAGGAGTAGTAGGGTGGCATGGGCCAGAACAAGCATTCACGTCCAGGAGTACAGCACACGCCACCACCACGACATCCATCTGACACCATATTATTTCTTGGAGTCCGTGCTAGAGCAATCTCTTCAACCTCGTCATTTCTCTAACTTCATCCATCGCGCGGCGGGCGAGGTGGGGGTTTGCCGACAGTCGGTTTCCTTAACTGCGGTCCCACTTGTAAGGCCAACTCCAACGCACGACCCCAAACGGACCTCCGTTTTGCACGAACTCCAACGATAATTTTGACTACAAAAGCAAGACCAAAGAAAACAAGAACCACAAGAATACATTTTACTACTCCAGTAAGTTGGATTAGTGCCTTCTCGATGCATTCATTGTTGATCTGTGGAGGCTTGATCTTGCGTGCTTCTTTCTTCCTCGAGTGTAAAGAAGTAGACGTTGCTTCCTCGCATCTAGTCTCACGTCTAGCCTCTATTCTAGTAGGAGTATCAACAAGTGCACTAATCTCATCTCTAGCCTCTGTGCTAGCTAAAAGTGATAGAACATCGATATGGATGTACTCTTCTTCCCAATACAAAAACTTGCATCCATTCTACTCCCTCCGTTGCACAATACATGCCTTCTATTTGTCAAAATATATATGTATCTAGCCATGTTTTAGTATATAGGTACAACCATTTCTGGACAAATGGAAGTCAAGTATTTTGCAACGGAGGGAGTACACAATAAAATTTTTAAGTTAGCACAACTAGTCTAATCCGAGAGCACAACCGAAAATTTGGTCGGGTTCTTCCTCCTTTCGCCGACACGTGGGACATCCAGCATCCAGGTCGTGTCATGAAAGAAAATAGAGTGGTAGTTGAAGCCACGAGATGTGCATCTTGGGGTAAATTGTAAATAGAATCTTACTACTCTTGAGTAACTCCAAAAGCGGCCACCGGAGATCTTTATTGGATTTGTTTTTCATCACCAGCACGTTGAGGTGAAAGATGTGCAGGTTCAGTGGGTCCGCTTGCGTTTTCACTGACATGTGGGACCGCATGTGAGCAAACAGACGATGGGCTCCGCGCGTACGCTGGCTGGCTGAGAAGAGAGATAGAGGAGGGCTGAGCACGGACTGCAGGAAATTTGTTCTACGTACCTTGATATAGGCTCGATATAGTGGGGTGGCATGGGTCATAACTAGCATTCACGTCTAGCAGTACGGCACACGCCACCCACACGAGTTCCATTCGACACCAATTTTCTTGGAGTCCATGCTACAGCGATCTCTTCTCCCTCCTATTTTCTCAGCCATCATGTGGTGGGCGGGGTGGGGGTTTGTCGATAGTCGGTTTGCTCAACTGCGGTCCCACTTGTAAGTGAAAATGCAACACCGCACGCAATCCCGCTTGAGCGGCGTGCCGGACCAACCGTGTGGGGGTGCGACGCGAACACGGCAGGCTTTTCCTTTTGAACTCGTAACTTGTAAAATTTGGTTCTGCTCCATGGCGCGACCGGTAGATAGAAAATAACGATTTTGCCTAGAGTAATGAGAAGTTTGGTTCTGGCGCCGTTCATGCATGGAGTATGTATGAAAATTATGAAGTTGATGCGAAAGGTAAGATAATTACTGTAGTATCATATACTACTACATGGATTTGACGGAAAGATAAAAATACATATGGATCCATCAACGACATCCTCACGCCCTAGTGCACCGGGTCACCAACCGATGTGTGAGGAGCAGCGGCTTTGGCGGCGAGCTCAACGTGCTTCTAAAAAGTGTCGTCCAAGGTTGCCCTGTGGTCCAAGAAGGCCAGTGTCCTATCGTCCTCCTCTTGCATGTAGTAGTCCTTGTGGACGATTTGCGTGTAGATGTGGGTGATTATGTCGATGGTGTCTTGCTGCGCCAGGCGCTGCGCGGCGAGCGCGACCTCGAGGTGGACATTCTCCGGCGCGACGGCAGGCAGTCGCAGGGCCACTAGTGCGTCGAAGAGGTTGTCACCATAGTGGCCGTTGAGGGTGGCGAGCATCTAGAGCCTGGGCGCATCGGCTGGAGGCTTACGTCAAAGTCGTCCACGAGCTTCTTGACGATGGTGAACTTGTCGAGGAAACCGACAAGGACCTCGTCGAACAAGGAGACGAAGCTGTCGTCCAAGCGGCCCCTCACCCTGGTGGCCTCAAGCAATACTACCTGGAGACGTTCCTCGGTGTCGGGCCGCAAGCCGGCGTCGTGGACCATCTGGCATAGCCGGCTGATCCTCGCGCTCATCGCCTCCATGGGTCTAGCTTAGCTTCTAGTCAACTGATCTTGCGATTCGAGTGATCACTCTTGCCCTTGGTTAGCGTGTGTAGGTGTGTAGGATTTCGTACTACTCCTCGGCCCTCTACTGCACCTGCCTTTGGCTGTATGATAGGTGGGCCAGCCACCCCCTGGGCCCACGTGTCATTCACCCAAAGGCAGTTGTCGTAAGTCAATGAAGCTGCGTCCCCCTCCGTGTCGGTGCAGTATAGTCATCTCACCGGACCTCTAGTTGGGGCCAAACGAGAGAAGTTTGATGTTTACTGGTTTATTGGTCCCCTTTGCATTTTGCGCCAAGTTTTGACCTTTGATTTAACTAATAAAATGTTAATGCATGTAAACAAAAATGTTGTGTAAGTCACCTTACAAAAACCAAATAATCCCAAAACACTTAGGCACGGTGCATTAACTCCCTCCTTGTTTCTTATTTTGTGACATATCAACCAATGAGAGATGTGGGCCGTGCATGCATTTAATGACTTGAGACTACCAAACATGACATGTAGTGTTTAGTTCATTGCATGTAATCCTATTAGTACTCTAGTTAGCAAAAAAACATTAAGTTCTCTCGCCGATAGGAATAAAACACCATGTATTTATTTACAGAGGGAGTAGTACATTTTTTGTGACATGCATTACTAGATATTGCTAGTCAAATACTAAAATCTAGATGGATGTGGTAGTACTCCTAAATCCAGACGGTGGTGCTACTAGTACTAGTAGTAGTACTACCAATGTAGTAGTAGAGTACTAGCACTCTACTACCCGTTGGTCAAATTATTACGTGATGCTCCTCACAGTGAAGTGACAAGACCCTGCACCGGAGATGACACCTGAGTATAGGCGCCGTGTTCGGCATACCATAGCGAGCCTCACTGTCTGTAGTCATTATCATCATGGCTGTAGATCTAACCTGCTTACAACTAGCCCTGTTCGACATAATTTCCCGTGTGTAGATGCCCGTGCATTGAACGGAACACCAAGATTGGGGGTGGACGGCTCCGGCAGCGGCCATCGCGCCAGATTTTTCCACGGCCTTCTAGATGTGGTGGGGGAGATAAGGCTAATTGTGAGAGACAAGGAGTTGTTTGTAAATAAGGAACAAGTGCGGGCATCTTTTTGCAAAAATGGAGAAGCTTGGTTTGTATGCGTCAGATCTTGATCCGACGGCTATTCAAGAAAGATGGGAGGCACAACATCATCACCAACTCAGGACCTGTTTGATTCGCAGGATTTTGAAAACGCATGAATAGGACACGGCAATATTACAAGTTTCAAACTGATATTACAAATGTTAGGAGTAATGATGCACCTACGAAGAGGGAATTACTAGGAAGTTTACGTAAGAACTTTCGTTACTTTAGGTGGATGCAGCATTATCATACAAACTAAAATCCACCAACCTGACAAGTCACTAATGGGCAAATAGGTTTTCGAGTCTCTGGTCACTTGATGTTTCAAAAACAAATTCAGCTTCTGCAGAGACTTTGTCATTTAGGCTTAGACGCTTGCGGTGATCAGCACGCCATTCATTGTTGCGCCAGAGAACGCCAAACCTCATTACCTTGAGCACACTTGCCTCCAGAACAAAGAACCTGGCCAATTTAATCTCAGATGTGCTGCCTTGGTAGTCGATCAAATCAATTTCTGTAAGATGGAGATCAAGGCATTCGATGAGATTGTTATAGTGCAGCACATTTTTCACTTTCGGGTCTTTTTTATCTGCAAAAGAAGAGAACATATTAGAGTAGCTGGCTGCATAAGATTGTCGTGTCATCAAGAGGTACCGATAGCATTCGCTCATACGATAGGGTTGGCTGGCTAGTGATATTTTTTTACTCTCTCTCTCTCTCTCTCTCTCTTTCTGTTTCCTCTCATTTAACTAGGAGCACGTGAAGAGCTTGGGCATTTGTTGCCTTCCACTATGTGGCCGATGCCATATTTCGCAAAAGTATGCCACATAATACGCATCGATGTCAAATCAAAAGATTTTGGCACCGCTGTCGCGATGTGAGAGAGTTGGCACCGCTGTGCACACAGACCCACATGTATAAACAAATCAATCAAAGCAACTACACCAGCCTCTCACTCTCCCAAACAAGTGTTTTTTTATTGCCTCAGTCCTCTCTCTCTCTCTCTCCCACGCAGTGTTTTTTCATTGCGTGAGTTAATTTGGCACCGGAGCAAAGTAGGTGATCCAGATTGTGGCACCAGGTGAGCAATGGAGGGGCATCAATGCCAAATGCATCGCAAGTGAATTTGGCACATGTTTTGGCCTACATAGCCCACTTTTGTACTCCCTCCGTCCCAAAATTCTTGTCTTAAATTTGTCTAAATACAGATGTATCTAGTTACATTTTAGTGTTAGATACATCCGTATCTAAACAAATGTAAGACAAGAATTTTGGGACAGAGGGAATACTACCTCGTATTTAGTATAAAATTTTGACCATAGATTTACCTAAGAAAATGCCAATGCATGTCACTAAAAATTACACCATTTGAAATTATGTTCAAATACGAATCCAACGATATAGTTCTTAGTGACATGCATTAACATTTTGTCAGTTAAATCTATGGTCAAATTTTGATACTACAAAATTGGAAGAGTAAACCAGGACGGAGGTAGTACTTGCTCTTAGGGTAACCATAGAGTTACTGGAGTAGTCTAAGTTACTTTCCACTATGACTAGCCTAGGCTACTATAGTAGTACAACATAAAAACGATGCAGGTGATCACGTGAGAAAAAATACTAAAAACATTTCTTTCGGTGTAGTGCGTAGATGCAGTTTTGAACACTACACTTGTCATCATAATTTGGGAAAATTATGAAAAAATTGAGCTACGTTGTGATTACCGTTTACTTATAGGAAAGAAGTTTCACCTCGATGAGTACCTTCTTCGTGCATGGAAATCATGTAAGGAATCCAAAAACTTGATCCAGATTGGGGCCGATAGATTTTAGTGCTAAGATCTTCACCGTGCGCATGGACTGGGTCAAGCTTGTGGGAATCATTTTCTGGAAGACGGTCGTAAATACATCAAGAAGAAATTTAAAAATGTGAATTTCAAGAAGATGGAGAAGAAGATGAGTGTTGTACCTGAACGATTACGGATCCAATACAGAGTTCGGAGAATTTGGCAGATGAGTACACCAACGCTTTCAACTTCAGCGCGTCAATGACCCTGATTTTTCTTGGACCTTCTAGATCTGATACAAGCAATCTCTCAAGGAAAGGTGCATTCTCAATGACCATAATGTGGAACAGCTAGAGTGATCTCTTCCCAATTGATGTCTTGTTGCGGGGCCAGCAAGACACATAAATCCATCGGAGATTCGTCGAGGCGATGTGGAGGCTAATGAACTCGTGGATCTGCTCAAGACGAAGGTACTCGAGCGTAGTACAGCTGCGGAGCAAGTGCTCCATAGCCTTCTTCAAGATGACAACGTCAAAGAGGTCGAGCTGCTTGAGTTGAGGGAGAAGAAGGGCGGGCGCGGCATTAATCTGGGGAAGATAGCAGGAGCTGAAGCTGGCGCGGCGCAGCGTTGGTGTGAGGCGGAGTGCGGACGGTGGCAGAGAGCGACATCGTATAGCTTCAAAGTTGAGCTCCTCGAGCTGATCTAGGGCAGGGGATAAGAACCACTCATCGAACTTGGGTTGGACCTTGCAGTGGTACTGAACATGTGGATGTCAAGGCGTCTGACCGGCCCAGGGTGCGATGAAAGGATCTTGGAGACTGCAGCCATGCGTTTGCAATCCCCGTCGCAGAGGCAGCTGTCGACAGTGAGGTTGAGGGGGACGCAGCGCCAGAGGGGGCACCATCGCCGGGAGAGCAGGGCGGTCCGCACGACAGATTTGGTGGGGAGGAGGCCAATGATGACGAGCAGCATGTCATTGGGGAGGTTGCTGATGAAGTCCAGGCTCGCCGGATGCGGTTTTGGCTCGAGCCGCCTCCGCTTGTTGGTTGCCTCGCCGTCCATCTCAACCGGCGGTGACGCCGGTGTACACGTGTGCTGGTGTGTGTTGTGTGCTGCGTGTGCGCGAGTGTGTCCTTATGTGCATGCCGCCGCGCAGTGGTGAATTGTGTGCGAGTGCGTCCTTCACGCACACGAAGTTTGTCCTCAACGTGGCCTCAATTTACTAGCGTGCGGGGTGCTACCCTGAGTGGTTTCAACTTTGTTTACTTCACCGCGTGTCAGATGGGCCTCTAGTTTACTTATTTTCACCCACCGCCACATGGGCCAGCACATGAAGATACAGAACACGAGCTGACAAGGCAGCATGTGGATTGGTTGACCGGTCAACTAAACAATATATGGAGCTATACGCTGACACAGTGAGCGTATAATCCGTCGGTATAGAGAGTTCGAGTGAGACGGGAGGCCCGTGAGAGATAGCAGAGAGAGAGAAAGAGCTACTCCCTCCATTCGATAATGTAGTTCCAACAATTTTTTTTAAGTCAAACTTTTGAAACTTTGACCAAGTTTATAAATAAATTACTTATATCTACAATACCAAAGATAAATGATAGTATGAAGTAAGTACATGTTGTGATGAATCTAATGATCGTTCTAGATGTAAATGTTTTTCTCCACATATACCTGGTCAAACTTTTCTGAGGTTTGACTTTTCAAAACATCCATATGCTTATGGACATGACAGAGTCCCTAACTAGAGAGAGAGAGAGAGTGAAAAAAGTGTGCGTGCGTGTGTGAAAGAGACATGGACAACACACAATAAAAGTAGAGAAAAGGCGTGCGTGTCTTATGCAAACATATCGCACATGCATCTTCGACAACGGAGGCAAGGTGAGGAGATAGTGTGTGGTTGTTTGGAACCGAGAGAGCAAGACCCCTAGCACGTGGCCAAGAGGGGTCTGACAAACAAGGGAGAGAGGTCGAGAGAGACGTACGGAGAAAATGCAGACATGGGGAGGAGAGAGTGTGTGTTTGTCATAGAGAGATCACCTAGAGATCGTGATGGGACTACATGGGTGGGAGATCGAGTGACAAGGTGTGTGCATGATAGAAGATGCCCTAAGAGATATCGAGATAGACGTATGGATGGAAGGAGACAACATGTGTGTTCCTGACGGAGTGAGGGGGGAGTGCTTGCGCCTATGACAGAGTGAGGGATTATGGTACTTAGGGGGTGCATGTCACATGGAGAGAGAACAAGGGCGGAGAGTGTTGGATGGGTCTATATGTATAGCGCGAGCGAGACATGTGTATGTGTGAACCAGGGAGATATAAGGCCAGTTTGGCTTGCGTCCTGAGCATCTTTTGCCTGGCCTGGGGTTGTGGCTGGATTTCATGCACGCTTGTTTGGTTGCTACCCTGTGAAAAAGAAAGCCCGCCTGGCCTGGGTTCCCTTGCACTTTAATTAGCCTGGCTGAACTCCAGACACTTCAAGTAGCCTGGCCCAGGCGACCAATTTCGAATGCCTGGCCGTGCCTGGTCGTGCGGCCACAAGGCTAACAGCAACATTGATGGATATTAGCATTAAATAATTGATGCATGGATTGATTGATGGGACATTGATGCTTTGCCTGGCCCAGGCATGAACCAAACGCTTCAGCACCACACAAGCCTGGCCAGGCAGAAATATTTTACATCTCACGTCCACACCAGGCAGTACCGGCCATCAAGGCATGAGGGTCAGGTCCAAACTGACCAATAAAGTTTGAGAGAGATTGAGGAGCCCCGATAAGGCTGAGTGGTGCGCCAGATAGCTGAGAGGGGGAAAGAGATATTCCATCCGCTCGATAATGCAGTGCATGTAAATTTTTTATAAGTCAAACTTTGGAAACTTTGATCAGGTTTATGCAAATGTTATTTGTATCTACAATACCAAAGATACATCATACAAAACTACATCTCATGGTGAATCTAATGGTATATGTTTGTCGTACTAGATGTAATTCTTTTTCTCCATGTACATGGTCAAACTTTGTGATGTTTGACTTTTCAATAAATCTATATGCTATGGACCGAGGAGAGTGCCTCAGTCGAGACAGATCAAGTGTGTGTGAAGGAGAATGAGTAAGTGTGCAAAAAGAGTATGTGTGTGAAAGAGAAAGTGACAACAAACGATAAATTAGAGAGAGTGTGTGTTTTTTCGTTTCTTATGCGAACATATCACGCATGCATCTCCGAGATGGAAAAGCGAGGCGAGGAGATACACGAAGATAGCTAGTGTGTGATTGTTTGCAACAGAGAGAGACACCCCTGTAGCACATGTCCAATAGAGGTCTGGCCAATAAGGAAAAAAGGTCGAGAGCGACACATGGATGGCATGGACGCATGGGGAGGGAGAGAGGGTGTGTTTGTGATAGAGAGATCCCCTCGAGATCGTGAGGGGACTATATGGGTGGGAGATTGAGGGAGTGCGTGCGCGATAGAAAGATGCCCCGAGAGAAATCGAGATAGACCATGCACATGTTTGTGATGGAGACTAAGATTAGCTAGTCATATACATAAAGGGGGGACTGCGTGTGCCTACAACTGAGTGAGACACCATCATACTTGGCTAGCTAGGCATGAGATTGTGTGTGTGAGAGAGAGAGATGGAGAGAGAACGATGGAGAGAGATAGAGTTTTAGATGGGCCTATCGAGTGCGAGTGAGATATGCATGTGTGTGTGTGACCCAGGTGGATGGAGAGTTTGAGAGAGGGGGAAGAGCTCCGAGATGACATAGTGGTGCGTGATAGAGTTACGGGCAAAGAGCCAAGGAATTTGTGTGCGTACGATGAGTGCACCCAAGATATCTAGCTTGGACTAGCTAGAGTATCATACATAGTGTGCGAGAGAGACCTATAGATGGTGTATATATGCATGCGAACTAGAAAGACCCCCCCACACACACACACAGAGAGAGAGAGGGAGAGAGAGACAGAGAGATGGAGAGAAAGGGAGAGGGACCAACAAGTTTTTTGTGTCGGATGCGTGCGACAGAATTGAAGATTGTCGGAGAGAGAGAGAGAGAGAGAGAGAGAGAGAGAGAGAGAGAGAACAGGAGTCTGGGAGAGGGGGAGGTCGCGTTTTATGCATCAAAGACTAATATAAACCATGTTTCGATATAAACTTGCATTCAAATATTTAAATTGGAGAACATGTTGTCTGCAATCCACACATGAATGGATATATGCGTATATCAAACAAGTTCATTAATTTGACTTTCAACATGTTCATGGAGTACTATAATATTGTACAAGATGCTACTCGATTGAGGTGTTCAATTTTGGATTTAGTTCACTATTTTGACCCACTGAACGAGCTATTTCATTGAATCGAGATATTTTATTTTGGGTTTGATTCGCGTTTTTGAGTGGATCAACTATTTGTCATATAGTAAATCGCTAGCAACGAGCATGTAAAAACACATTACTCCCGAGCATCATCTCTCCATCTAAAAAAGAAGTGGCAAGCTAATATTTCAAAATTTGATTCGAATCGACTTGGTAAGGTAGACATGGATGCTCGTTCTCCCAAATTTTGAACGAACCGTTAAACATCCTCTCTGCTCGGTGGAATTCGCCCGAGCAAATAAATGGGAGACGTGAAATTACCGTCCTATGTGGGACACGCATCAATTGGCCCGTTGTACATCGAGGGTAGGTTCGTAACTTCATCCAAGCGTGCCTTCTCCTCGGCCGAAATGACATGTGCCGAATAATTCATAAACCATGGTCGGCAAAACATGCTCTCCTCGCCCGAAATAGCTCGTGCCCACTATTTCAAAACACGCTCTCCTCGCCCGAAATCGCTTGCACCCACTATAGTTCAAAACACGCCCTCCTCGCCCAAAATCGCTCCCGCCCACTATTTGGGGAGAAGCAAAGTTACTCTACTATCGCCGACCCTCAGTACACAGACCCAAGCCGAGAAGCCTATAGGCAAGGGTAGAACTGTAACTCCCCCTCACATTTCAGACAAATGTGTCCGTAAGACATGGTTCCACT
>NC_041393.1:177681102-177703938 GCF_002162155.2 Triticum dicoccoides | reverse complement strand
GCCAAATCACCTTCTCCCCGGGAAGCTCCCTTCTCCCGAGCCGTGAAACCTCAGCCCCACCTCCATGGCGCCCCCACCGCACCAATTTCACACCCGCCCTCCTCCCTAATGCCGGAGACGCTGTCCATTTGCTGTCATGCACTGGGTCGTGTGCCTCTTACTTCGTGCTGCTGGTGCTGCCTCGACGACGGCCGCGTGAACCGTATCGGAGCCGGTTCACCCTCGCCGTTGTTCACGAGGCCGGAGCGGCTCCAACTTCGGATCCGTCCAGAGTCCTGGTGCTGCTTCTGCATAGCCGTCGACCGTCGCGACATCGTTCTTTCCCTGCCGCCGGTCGCCACCGCAACCGCGCCGGCCTCACCAAATCGGCAGCTGGACTTGCCTACTTCACCATGCCGCCAGATAGGTCGCACCCTCATCTCAAATCACTTTATTTAGGCGTCAGTTGTCTGAATTTTTATTCTGGGCCAATCGATTCCCAATGGGAAGCAGCACCCCTCGAGGCGGCGGAGCTCCTAGGCTGCCGGTTTGCTGGTGTCTAACGTAAGGGTGTGGGGCCGCAAGTTCGCCGCGGAAGCAGTGCTTAGATGGCTATCTTTTAGAGTTGTGTGGGTTGAAGGTACTGCCGCCGCCGGATCTGGATGACGGGGAGTCTTTGTGGATTGGCCCGGGGGCGGTGCAACCACGGCAGAGCGGTGGGCGTGGAGCGGGGTTTTGGCCGGGGCCACGGACGGCGGAGGCAGGCTGCTCTGCCGTTGGTCGCTGGCTCTTCGGGGAAGATTCCGAACAGTGTCAGCCGGGAGGCACAAGACGGCCATCAAGCCATTCGGCGTAGATCCGACAGTACCAAAATAAAATAAAATCATGTGACCCCAATTTAGTCTTTAGTCAACAGACGTGTGACCAATCTCGTACCTTGTTGTTGATCTCTTAGTGTATTTCTTCAGATCAAAGAGATGTGCCGTTCTTAACATTATGCATTATCTGCATCTTCAGACACACCATCTTCTGACTCACCGCAGCTGCTCCAACAAGTGAAGCATACACCAGAAGGGAGCTATAGTCCCCACTCATCGGTTCCCTGCATCGAATGCGCGTGCCCGGCATGGACAGCCACAACAACTGCATGGCCATCAACAAGTCAGCACATGATGCTCACTCCTATGGATGGCAGCCAGATAGGTTGTACCCTCATCTTACTTGTGTGCAACATTTATGGCGTTGTTATTCATCTAAGCATGGAAAATAGATCATCACATTCCACTGTATATTCATGCTGATCTCTTACGGGTCTTGTTCAGGAGTTCACGCTGTTCCATAGTTCAGCTAAGATACTTGTTCTTTAGGTAACGTTCTTCCATAGTTATCATCCATCAACCAATGCTATCCCACAGGCTGGTGATTATAGTATTATACCACTTCTAGTATTACCTATGTTGTTCTTTAATACTTTTGTGTGCCATCTAGTTAATCTCGAGTACAAACAATACATATTCTGTAGCTTTCATCTGTGTTCTCCCTTTAGTTTATGAGACCTATTGCTACTAGTTAACCCCAGTCCTACTATTTATGTCATCTCCTACAGGCACTCATTACATAAATCTAACTACTAGTTGTCTTCCATGCATGTCAGATATAATTGCACACACTGATATATCCACAAGAACCTCACGAAGCAATGTAAAGGCCAATAAACTTGATGTCAATGATACGCAATATGATGGAACATGTAAAGGCAGTTCTTCAGAAGACTTGCAGAAACATGATGAATCCTCTTCACCCCACAAGGTCCTTGCTCTAACTTGGCCTGTGATATGGGTACAACATGCATATAATGTCCTGGAGTGTATCTACTCTGTTGCAATGCCATGTGCTTAGCATGCTAATCATGCATGTAAATATGTCATGCCTTCCTGTTTTTCAGTACCTATTCCATTCATGATAACATGTTTTCAAATTCAAGTACTGTCATTCTACTCTATCGCAATGCCATATGCTTAATTTGGACATCATGCTTCTGAATATCTTATGCATTGTTATTCATTAGTATGTACTTCATCTGTCTGCCGTACCATGTTTTTTTACATTGAAGTGTTGTTCTAGTGCTCTGTTGCAATGCCATCTTATTTTCCCAATCATACACATGTATGTTGCCTTAGTTATTATTGTACGTATTCCGCTAGCATATAGTTTTACATTCAGCTAGTGTTTTTTTATGTGTTGTCCTGTCGTATCCCTAGCTCTTACACCATACTCCCTCCGTTCGGATTACATGTTGCCCAAATGGATAAAAAAGGATGTATCTAGAACTGAAATACGCCTAGACCCATCCATTTTTTTCCGGATGGAGGGAATACATGTCAATATGTCATGCCTTTCTATTCTTCAGTACCTATTCCATCTCTCTGATGTCGCATGTTTTATAATTAAAGCACCATTCTTCTATACAAGGCATGCAAGGGGAAGACGACTATGTTAGAATCTGAAGGGTTGCAAACAAGGCCTTTGCAAAAGATCCAAATGCCAGGAGATATTAAACCAACTCCAGTTTTTATAGATACTGCTATAGCACAGAGAAACCCAGCTCCTACTGATAATAAGCAGATTCCAGTGGCCAAAGAACTAGTCCGCTCCAGTCCAGAAAAAATATGTCAACTCAATTCTAAGAAGCGTGTGCGTATCCTTGCATCATGAAATTTTATAGCATGCTGATCATATTTTCTACATGTTTCTTACTCATCTCTCTTTTAGAAAATAAGCTTAACAGATGGAAGAATTTCTGCAATGGTATTGTTTATGAGGAAAGATTCTTGCAGGAATTCTCTGTGCTCCAATGTAGATGTAAGTACCTGTTGTATATCACTATATTTTTACATCAGCATGTATTTTGTTAATCGGCGTGAATCCAACCTTTATCTGATCTAAATTTAGTCGTAGCAAAATGTATGATTAAAGGCCACAATGTTGATTTTTGTAAGGAAAATTGTCTGGTAGTTTTGCATCCTGAGCTGCATGAGTGTACTATCTCATATCAGTGGGTTTGAATACTTTGGTTCTGTAGTGGGTTTTTCAATGTTTTTTTACTATGTTGTCTTATCGTATCCCTAGCTCTTACATCATACTCCCTTCGTCTGGATTAAATGTCGCAGAAATGGATAAAACTGGATGTATCTAGAACTGAAATATGCCTAGACCCGTCCATTTATTTCTGGACGGAGGGAATACATGTCAATATGTCATGCCTTTCTATTCTTCAGTACCTATTCCATCTCTGCTGTAGCATGTTTTATAACTGAATCACCATTCTTCTATATAAGGCATGCAAGGGGAAGACGGCTATGTTAGAATATGAAGGGTTACAAACCAGGTCTTTGCAAAAGATCCAAACGCTAGGAGATAATAAACCAACTCCATTTTTCATAGATACTGCTCCAGCACAGAGAAACCCAACTCCCACTGATAATAAGCAGATTCCAGTGGCCAAAGAACTAGTCCGCTCTAGTCCAGCAAAAGAATGTCAACTCCATTCTAAGAAGTGTGTGCGTATCCTCACATCATGAAATTTTATAGCATTCTGATCATATTTTCTACATGTTTCTTACCCATCTCTCTTTTAGAAAATAAGGTTAAACGATAGAAGACTTCCTCCATTGGGATCGTATTCGAGGAAAATATCTTGCGGGAATTCTCTGTGCTCCAATGCTGATGTAAGTACCTATTGTATATCACTATATTTTTACATCAACATGTATTTTTTTAATCGGCGTGAATCTAACCTTTATCTGATCTAAAATTAGTTGTAGCAAAATGTTAAAGGCACCAATGTTGATTTTTGTAAGGAAAACGGCCTGGTAGTTTTGCATACTGAGCTGCATGAATGTACTATCTCATATCACGCACATTACTGGACTGTAGTGCTTCTCTAGTTGCCCATTCATTCATTGTGTCAATGTTGCTTTCGTACTACCTTACCTGGATGATGATAGCTATGCCATATTGTGTTAATTTGGTGTAGGCTAGTTGCCCAAACGTTCGTTGTGTCAATGTTGCTTTCCTATTATCTGACTTGGCCAATGGTAGCAATGCTAGTGTGTTAATTTTGTGCAGGCTGCTGAAGATAAGAAGACAAACTCGGAAAATAGCAAGGCAACCCCATTGTTTCTTTCTAGTAAATCTAGGCCAGGTAATATGGCAATAACTCATGATTAATCTGTTTGGTTCCCATTCTAATTTATGTTATGATGCAGTGGTCGAGACACTCTCTACTATCAATAATACAAGCCTGCCAAAATCGCCATCTGAATCTATCCAGTATCCTCTGTCTCTAATGCAACAGAATAAATGTATGTTTGTGAACCAATTAATGGCTGAAGCAATGATGGAAATGGTGGATGAATTAGAGGTGCAGAGTCGTGCAACACAACAACTGGTCAATGTTTTCAGAGATAGTGTAGCAAAGCAGCAAGAACTTGCCCACATGCTTATGGGCGTCATCTGTGCTGAGGTTGCATATTGTGACGTTGTAGATGGTTAGGTTCTGCTCATTTATTTGCACTGGCATCAACCTTTGATTGCCCAGTGGATGTAGTTTACTGTAATATATGCTGGATGTGCAACGTTATTCCCTGTATACCGTACCTTTGCTTGATCGGTTTTGGTCCTGTGCATAATTGCTCGTCGTAATGGGCTCAAATTATCTAATTTTGCCTAAAGACATGTACGAACTTTAGTGGGCCCATTAAGTTAATGGGCCGTTACTAGGCCAAAAGTTAATGGTCGGCCCTCTTACCTCCCGGGTCATTAACAGGCCGACATCGAAGCGGGCAACAGGTGGCCCCAATTTATTTCACGGGCCATTAATAGGTCGTTACTAAGTTTGGGCTACATATGGCCCAACTATACTATAGGCCTTTAGCAGGCCAAAAGAGACAGCGGGCTTGTACTGGACCATGAAGAGCATGGACCGCTAAGAGGCCGAAAGTCAGGTCGTATTGTAAATGGCCCAATTGTGTTGTGGGCCTTTAGCAGGCCGAAAGAGAAACTGGGCTGGTATTGGACCATGGCAGGCATGGGCCGTTAAAAGGCCAAAACTAAGGTCCGACTACAAATGGCCCAACTCATTTATGGTCCGTTAACAGGCCAAAAGGCACACAGGGCCGGGAATTGGCCCAACACTTAAATGGGTCGCTAAAAGGCCAAAACTCAGGTCCGACTACAAATGGCCCAACTGATTTATGGGCCGTCAATGGGCTGAAAGTGACACCGGGCTAGAAATTGGCCCAGCACTTAAATGGGCCGCTAAAAGGCCGAAACTCAGGTCCGACTACAAATGGCCCATCAGATTTATGGGCCGTCAATAGGCTGAAAGACACACCGGGCCGGAAATTATCCCAACATTTAAATGGGTCGCTAAAAGGACGAAAGATGTACATCCTAAAAATTGGCCCATCCATTAAATGGGCCATTAACAGGCCAAAATCTCATCGGGCCGATATTGAGCCCAAATATATAACGGGTTGTTAACGGGCTCGAGCTGACGATGGGCTGCAATGGTGTCAGATCTTTAACGGGCCGTTGACGGGCCGAATTGGCACATCTCGTATGGGCCATGGGCTTAAATGGACCTGACACAAGTAGTCCTTATATGGGCTGGCCTGCTAATTTTTACTGGGCCGGCCTTTTTCACCGGAATGGGCCACTATTGGGCCGTGCCACGTGTCGACCTACATAGGCGCCTCCTGTCCAATGAGTGGATGACATCTGTCCCAACGGTGAGGCAACACGTGTTTCTTGCGGCGAATGATGATTTTACACGTGGAAAATCCCCATTGGCCCGGGCTGTTCATGGGTTATCGGATCCAAAACCGGACTCGATAGCTTAATGGCATTCTGTTACGGTGGATGCCACGTGTCGGTCACCCTTGACAAAAGCACTTCTGTGACGCGCGATTTATTGTCATGGAAGTGGACACTTCCGTGATGATAATTTTGGTAATGTCATGGAACACTTCTACGACAGCCCAGGTATGACTATCTTGATTCTGTCATAAAATCATCATGGATGTACATGCATGACAAAAAACGTGGCCTACTGTGACAAATACGTATCATCATGGAAGTGTATTCTTTTCTGTAGTGCATGCTGGATCACAGTCGATGTGTGGAGTAATAGTAGTAGATGCAGGCAAGAGTCGGTCTACTTATCTTGGACGTGATGCCTATATAATGATCATTGCCTGGATATCGTCCTGATTATTTGAAGTTCTATCAATTGCCCAACAGTAATTGTTTTCCCATCGTTTGCTATTTTTCTCGAGAGAAGCCACTAGTGAAACCTACGGCCCCCGGGTCTCTTTTCATCATATTTGCCTTTGTGATCTATGTTCCTTTGCATTTATTTTTAGATCTATTAAACCAAAAATACAAAAATACCTTGCTGCAATTTATTTGTTCCGCGATCTATTTATCCTATCTACCACTCTTACCTCATGTTATTTGCCTATCTTGAGGTGCAGTACCCGAAAGGATTGGCAACCCCTTTAACACGTCGGGTTGCGAGTATTTGTTATTTTTGTGCAGGTGTTGTTTACGTGGTGTGAGTAGATTCTCCTACTGGTTCTATAACCTTGCTCTCATCACTGAGGGAAATACCTACTGTCGCTATACTGCATCATCCCTTCCTCTTTGGGGAAATACCGATGTAGTTCTAGCAGACATCAAAAGGAATTTCTGGCGCCGTTGTTGGGGAGGATCGCGTCAAGATAGTCTCCCGTCAACGTGCCTTCTGGCGCAGTTGCCAGGGAGGATCTTCAACATCAACCAGGTTCCTAATCACAAATCTCATCTCCTCGCAATTTACATCATTTTCCATTTGCCTCTCATTTTCCTCTCCCCCACTTCACAAAAAATTGTCGTTTTATTCGCCTTCTTTTTCGTTTGCCTTTTTCTCATCAGATCTCATGTTTCTTGTGTTGCCATGTGCCTTCTATTTTCTTGCATCTTCGCTCGCTAAAAATATATTGATATGGATCCTCATCCACTTGCTAATCTTTTCAAGAGATCCCATTATGATGAACCAATTGCTAGTGAATTGAGTTCACTAGATTATCTTTATGAAGTTTTGCTTGATATTTATGAATCTGGAAATTGTGATGAAGTGTTGAAAGAAGAAATTGATGAAGTGATTCATGATAGCTCCTTGAATGAAAAGGACGGTTGCAATGATGTTATTATAAATGCTATTAATGTCAATTGTGCTAATAATATGCAAAACCCCAGCTTGGGGATGCTAATGTTGCTAGGTCCACTATTTATTGCAATGATCATGATTGGGGTGATAATGATTCTTATGATCTTGAAAATTTATTTAAACCTCATGATGAATATGTGTGCGATAATATTAAAAGTGGGTTTGGAAGAGTGTCAACTTTAGCTAAAAATAATCCCACTTATTTGGATATTGTTCAATCTTATGAAATTTTTGATGAAAGTGGGCTTCGAGAGGTCATGACTTTATTTGATGATAATCCCACTCTATTGGAAGAGTGTCAACTTTGCATGCATGTGGATCATGAAAATAACATTTTATGTGAAATTTATATTGTTAAATTTGATTATGATCCTACATGTAATTATTATGAGAGAGGAAAATATGGTTGTAGAAATTTTCATGTTACTAAATTTTCTCTCGTTATGTTGAGAGTGCTATTGTTTCTTTCTTCTTCTTTGCATATGCTAGAAATTGCTTGTCTTCATAATTTGTTTTCCTACAAAAGGGATATGCATAGGAAGTATGTTAGACTTAAGTGTGTTTGTCACATGTTTTATGATGCTCTCTTTGTGCTTCAATTCTTATCTTTCATGTGATAATCAATGAAGTCTTATGCCTAGCTAGGGACGTAAAACTATAGCGCTCGTTGGGAGGCAACCCAACTTGTATCTTTTTGCTTTTTGGTTTTCTTGATGTTTTCAATAAAATACCCAATTATACCTCTGGTTAGACGTGTTTTTTTTTGTTTTAAATTAGTGTTTGTGCCAAGCAAAGCCTTTGGGTTGATTTGGGTGAAAGTTGATTTGATCTTGCTGAAAAACAAAAACTTATGCACTCACAAAAATAATTTTTCATAAATCACAGAAACGTGCTTTTGAGTTGATTCTTTTTGAAGAAGATTAATATACAAATTACCCAAGTATTCCTAATTTCTCAAGATTTGTGGAGTTACAGAAGTATTCGACATATCCAGATTGCTACACACTATTATGTTTTTGACAGATTCTGTTTTCTTTGCGTTGTGTGCTTGTTTTGATGATTCTATGGTTTTCGTTGATGAGTTTTTGCCACAGAAAAGTTGGAGTACAGAAGATATAATGCAAAGACAAAATATGAATAGGTTTTCTATAGTACTTATAGTATTGGTTTGCTTTCTTATACTAACGGATCTCACGAAGGTTTTGTTGAGTTATGTGTGATTGAAGTTTTCAAGTTTTGGGTGATTTTAGGATGGATGAAGGAATAAGGATTAACAAAAGGCTAAGTTTGGGGATGCCTGAGGCACCCCAAGATAATATTCAAGAAGTAGCAAGCAACTAAGCTTGGGGATACCCCCGAGTGGCATCCCCGCTTTCTTCTAACAACCATCGTTATTTTACTTGAAGCTATATTTTTATTCGTCACATATTATGAGTTCTGCTTGGAGCGTCTTGTATGATTTGAGTCTTTGCTTTTTTTACCAATTGTTTTAACTGTTGAATCCTTGCTTAACACACCTTTTTGAGAGATCCATAAATTATGCTATGCTTGCTCCTATGCTTCACTTAAATTTTTAGAGCCAGGGATTTGCTCTAGTGCTTCACTTATATGTTTTTGAGCACGGTGTGCTTTGTTATTTTTGAAGAAATGCTCTCATGCTTCACTTAGATTTATTTGGGAGTTAGTAAAATTTTCAGAAATTATCTCTTGCTTCACTTAGATTATTTTGAGAGAAAGAAAAATTTATGCTCATGTTCTTCCCTTATATTTATTTGAGCTTGTCAAAAGCAACATATGAAAAAAGTCCCAAAGTGATAGATATCCAAGGAGGATATAATAAAAACTTTCATGAAGTATATTGGACAAAATAAACTTGATTCTTAGTAATGGCTTTGAGATATGACGATATGATATGTGAGTCATGTTGATGAGTAATTGTGCTTTAGTAAGAATATTGATGTTAAGGTTTGTGATTCCCTATGCAAGCACGAAAGTCAATAGTTATGCAATGAAATTTATATCCTACTTATGGTGCATTATTCGGTATTACTTATGCTTAATGCTTGGGTACGAGATTTTTTGCTTTTTGGTTGGTCGCTTCTCAATCTTTTTGCTAGCCTTCATTTTGCACTAAGTATGACCACTACTTGTGCATCCAAAACCCTTTTAACCAGTTTTGCCTTATGAGTCCACTATACCTACCTATATGTGGTATTTCCATGTCGTTCTAAGCAAATTTGCATGTGCCATCTCTAATTTTCAAAATAAATTTCACTTTTGTGTGCTCTACCGCTTGCGAGGCGGTGAAGGGTGGCCAATATTTTCCATGCTAGATGTGTTATTCTCACGATGAGTGTTTATTCACTTGTCATTGCATGAGAGTACGGCAAAGGTATTAGGGATGCTAAGTCCCGAAATGAAAAATGAATTTACTTTATGTTGTCAAATAATAAATTCCTTGGAAAGTGTTGGTATGGAGGGCAACCGTGGATTCGGCTAGCCATGGAAAGTGAAAGTAGTGGTGGAAAAAGGAATAAGCCTTATTTTCTGTTTGGGAACCGCCTATGATGTATCTAGCATGGAAAGTGTTGGGAGCTCTAAGTCATTTTTGTTGGTGGGAAAAGTATGCCTCTTGAAAATGTTTTTATCTCTCAATTTATGCTTTGAGCTCTAGCACCTCTACAAATCCCTACTTCCCTCCGCGAAGGGCCTTTCTTTTACTTATGCAATTTTTATTTTCGAATTTGAGTCTCCATCTTCTCTTATAAAGCGCCAACTAAGGGGCACTATGATCGTATTTGAGCATTGGGTGTAGCTAATATTCAAGTGTGTTTCATGAATGGATCAACGGTTGAGCATAATGGGCTAGGGATAACTTGCTTCAGTGTTGATATTTTGGAAGACATGGTTGCTCGTTGGTATGCTTGAGTATTAAAGTCTTCATGTCAAAGCTAGACTATTCCTTTGAATCATATAAAAGTCCAAATGTCCATGCTATAAAGGAAATAAATGTGATGAACATGTTAGGCAGCATTCCACATCAAAAAATTTGTTTTTATCATTTACCTACTCGAGGACGAGCAGGAATTAAGCTTGGGGATGTTGATACATCTCCAACATATCTATAATTTTTTATTGTCCCATGTCGTTATATTATCATTCTTGGATGTTTTACAATCATTTTATAGTAATTTTATATCATTTTTTGGTACTAACCTATTGACATAGTGCCCAGTGCCAGTTGCTGTTTTCTGCATGTTTTTTACATCGCATGAAATCAATATCAAACGGAGTCGAAACGCAGTGAAACTTCTTGAGGATTTTTTTTGGGACAGAAGACATCCATTGGGCCAAGAAAGCACCAGGGGGTGCTCCGAGGGGGGCAGCACCCACCAGGGCGCGCCTGGGGGCCCAGGCGCGCCCAGGTGGGTTGTGCCCACCTCGGGTGCCCCCTGAACCGCCTCTTTGCTCTATAAATACCCCAATATTCCAGAAAGCCTAGGGGAGTCGATGAAAATCAATTCTAGCCGCCACAGAGTCCAGAACCACCAGATCCAATCTAGACACCATCATGGAGGGGTTCACCACTTCCATTGGTGCCTCTTTGATGATGCGTGAGTAGTTCTTTGTAGACCTACGGGTCCGTAGTTAGTAGCTAGACGGCTTCCTCTCTCTCTATCTCTCTTGATTATCAATACAATGGTGAGACCATATGATGTAAGCCTTTTTGTGATGTGTTTGTTGGGATCCGATGAACTTTGAGTTTATGATCATATGTATGTTTTTATCCATGAAAGTTATCTGAGTCTTCTATGATGTCTTATATGCATGATTGCTTATAGCCTCGTATTTCCTCTCTGATATTTGGGTTTTGTTTGGCCAACTTGATATATTTACACTGCAATGGGAAGAGGTGCTTTGTGATGGGTTCGATCATACAGTGCTTGATCCCAGTGATAGAAAGGGAAACAACACGTATGTATCGTTGCTATTAAGGATAACAAGATGGGGTCTATTTCTACATAAATAGATCTTGTCTACATCATGTCATCGTTCTTATTGCATTACTGTGTTTCTCCATGAACTTAATACACTAGATGCATGCTGGATCGCGGTCGATGTGTGGAGTAATAGTAGTAGATGCAGGCAGGAGTTGGTCTAGTAATCTTGGACGTGATGCCTATATAATGATCATTGCCTGGATATCGTCATGATTATTTGAAGTTCTATCAATTGCCCAACAGTAATTGTTTTCCCACAGTTTGCTATTTTTCTCAAGAGAAGCCACTAGTGAAACATACGGCCCCGGGGTCTCTTTTCATCATATTTGCCTTTGCGATCTATTTTCCTTTGCATTTATTTTCAGATCTATTAAACCAAAAATACAAAAATACCTTGCTGCATTTTTTGTTCTGTGATCTATTTATCCTATCTACCACTTTTACCTCACGTTATTTGCCTATCTTGAGGCGTCATACCCGAAAGGGATTGATAACCCCTTTAATATGTTGGGTTGCGAGTATTTGTTATTTGTGTGCAGGTGTTGTTTACATGGTGTGAGGAGGTTCTCCTACTGGTTCGATAACCTTGGTCTCATCACTAAGGGAAATACCTACCGTCGCTATAGTGCATCATCCCTTCCTCTTTGGGGAAATACCGACGTAGTTCTAGCAGACATCAATTTCCTGCGATGTAAAAAACAAGCAAAAAACAACAACTGGCACTTGGCACTATGTCAATAGGTTAGTCCCAAAAAATGATATAAAGTTGCTATAAAATGATGGTAAAACATCTAAGAATGATAATATAACAGCATGGAACAATCAAAAATTATAGATACGTTGGAGACGTATCATCATCCCCAAGCTTAATTCTTGCTCATCCTCGAGTAGGTAAATGATAAAAACAAAAATTTTGATGTGGAATCCTGCCTAACATGTTCATCACATATTCTTTTCTTTGTAGCATGGACGTTTGGACTTTTATATGGTTCAAAGCAATAGTCTAGTTTTGACATGAAGACTTTAATACTCAAGGATATCAACAAGCAACCATGTCTTTCAAAATATCAACACTAAAGCAAGTTATCCCTAGCCCATTATGCTCAATCATTGTTCCATTCATGAAACACACTCGCATATTAGCTACACCCGATGCTCAAGTATGATCATAGTGCCCCTTAGTTGGTGCTTTATAAGAGAAGATGGAGACTCAATTAAAATAAAAATTGCATAAAGTAAAAGAAGGGCCCTTCACAGAGGAAAGTAGGGATTTGTAGAGGTGCCAGAGCTCAAAGCGAAAAAGGTAGAGATAAAACATTTTGGGTGGCATGCTTTTCCTGTTAATGAAAACGATTGACTAGTTCCCAATACTTTCCATGCTAGATATATCATAGGCGGTTCCCAAACATAAAATAAAGTTTATTCCTTTTTCCACCATACTTTCACTTCCATGGCTAACCGTATCCACGGGTGCCCTCCATACCAACACTTTCCAAAGAATTTATTATTTGACAACATAAAGTAAATTCATTTTTCCATTCAGGACTGGGAATCCCTAATACCTTTTCCATACTCTCGTGCAATGACAAGTGAATAAACACTCATATTGAGAATAACATATCTAGCATGGAAATATATCAACCACCCCATACCATTTCATGAGCGGTGCGAGCACACAAAAGAGAAATTTATTTTGAAATTTAGAGATGGCACATACAAATTTGCTTAGAACGGCAAAAGAATACCGCATATAGGTAGGTGTCATGGACTCATGTGGAAAAACTGGTTTAAAGGATTTTGGATGCACAAGTAGTGATCATACTTAGTGCAAATGAAGGCTAGCAAAAGATTGTGAAGCATCCAACCAAGAAACAAAAAATCTCATAAACGAGCATTAAGCATAACTAACACCGAATAATGCACCACAAGTAGGATGTAATTTCATTGCATAACTATTGACTTTCGTGCTTGCATAGGGAATCACAAACCTTAACACCAATATTCTTACTAAAGCATAATTACTCATCAACATGACTCACATATCACTATCATCATTATTCAAAACTATTACAAATAATCAAGTTTATTTTGTCCAATGATCTTCATGAAAGTTTTTATTATATCCCTCTTGAATATCTATCACTTTGGGACTAATTTCATATGTTGCTTTTTATAACTCAAACAAATATAAGTGAAGATCATGAGCATAAAAATTTTCTTCTCTCAAAATAATTTAAGTGAAGCAAGAGAGAAGTTCTTAAAAAATTACTAACTCTCAAATAAATCTAAGTGAAGCATGAGAGCACTTCTTCAAAAATAGTAAAGCACACCGTGCAATAAGATATAAGTGAAGCACTAGAGCAATTCCATAGCTCATAAAGATTTAACTGAAGCATAGAGAGCAATTCTAACAAGTCATAGCATAATTTTGGCTCCCTCAAATAGGTGCGTCCAGCAAGGATAGAAGACTCAAAACACAAAGCAAAACAAGCAAAGACTCATATCATACAAGATGCTCCAAACAAAACTCATAATATGTGTGACGAATAAAAATATAGCTCCAAGTAAAATACCGATAGTCGTTAGAAGAAAGAGGGAATGCCACTCGGGGGCATCCCCAAGCTTAGCTGCTTGATACTTCTTGAATACTACCTTGCGGTGCCTCGGGCATCCCCAAGCTTAGAATTTTGCTAATCCTTATTCCTTCATCCATCGTGATCTCACCCAAAACTTGAAAACTTCAATCACACAAAACTCAACAAAATCTTCGTGAGATTTGTTAGTATAAGAAAGCAAATCACTACTTTAAGTACTGTTGCAAACACATTCATATTTTGTTATTGTATTATACCTACTGTATTTTAACTTCTCCATGGCAAAAACTCTTCAAGGAAAACTATAGAATCATCAAAACAAGCACATAACACAACGAAAACAGAATCTGTCAAAAATAGAATAGTCTGTAGTAATCAGGGAACTTAGTATACTTCTGTAACTCCAAAAATTCTAAAAATTAGGAACACGTGGGAAATTTGTGTATTAATCATCTACAAAAAGAATTAAATCAAAATCACTCTTCTATTAAAAATGGGAATTTTTTTATGAGCGCAAAAGTTTCTATTTTTCAGCAAGATCAAAACAACTATCACCCAAATCATCCCAAAGGCTTTGCTTGGCACAAACACTAATTTAAACTACAAAAACACATCTAATCAGAGGTATAATTGGGTATTTTATTGAAAACAGCAAGAAAACCAAAAATCAAAAAGATACAAGTTGGGTTGCCTCCCAACGAGCGCTATCGTTTTATGCCCCTAGCTAGGCATAATGCGAAGGATCTAAGTGTTGTCATCTTTGTTTCTAGATCCATATGATGCCCTCATGATTAATTCGTATGGTGGCTTAATTTTAGTTCTAGGGAAGTGTTTCATACCCTTCCTTAGTGGGAATTGAAATTTAATATTGCCTTCTTTCATATCAATCACGGCACCAATAGTACGTAAAAATGGTCTACCAAGAATAATTGGACAAGAGGATTGCAATCAATATCAAGAACAATAAAATCTATGGACACATAATTCCTATTTGCAGGAATAAGAACATCATTCATTCTTACAATAGGTTTTTTAATAGTAGAATCCGCCAAGTGCAAATTTAGAGAATACTCTTCAATATCGGTAAGACCAAGCACATCACATAAAGATTTTGGAATTGTAGAAACACTAGCACCCAATTTACATAAAGCAAAACACTCACATTTTTAATCTTGACTTTGATAGTAGGTTCCCATTCATCATGTAATTTTCTAGGAATTGAAACTTCTAATTCCGACTTTTCTTCTAAAGCTTTCATCATAGCATCAACAATATGTTTAGTAAAAGCTTTATTTTGTTCATAAGCATGGGGTGAATTTATCATGGATTGCAACAAAGAAATACAATCAATCAAGGAGAAACTATCATAATTAAAGTCTTTGTAATCCAAAAGAGTGGGCACATCACTAGTTAAAGTCTCACTACAGGAATCGGGAACTTTGCCGTCAGCCATGGCTGACGGCAAAGGCACGCATGGCGGACGGCAAAGACCTTTGTTGTCAGCCCGCAGATGGCAACACGTCCGGTTGAATAGGCTACGGCAAAGGCTTCTTTGTCGACGGCTGGCTGATGGCAAAGATGCAAAGGTCTTTGTCGTTCGCCAGCAGACGGCAAGAGCCTGGACGGCACACGTGTTAGCTTAGGTCCGTTAAGGGGTTAACGGCATGCTTTGTCGTCCACCAGCAGACGGCAAAGACCTTTGCGTATTTGCCATTCGCCAGTGGATGACAAAGAACATTGATTATTTGTCGTCTGCCAGCGGACGACATAGCATGCCACGTGGTAGCACTTGGGGGCTGGCCTATTTGGTAGATTTGCCGTCAGCTGGCTGATGGCAAATATTCAATGTTCTTTGTCGTTCGCTGGCCGATGGCAAAGCATCTAAATAGCCAGCCTACTGCCCCAGGTTGCACATGTAGCTGACACGTGGCATGTTTGCCATCTGCTGGCTGGTGGCAAAGCTCTTTGCCGTCTGGCAGCAAACGACAAAGAGTCTATATAGCCCCTGTTTTTCTGTTTTTCATAAATTCATTCAATTTGACAGAATTTCACACACATATGGAAATACTTTCGACAAGCATACCAACACATACACATACCAAATCATATCACTGCCATATGGATATGATCATCCAACACATATACATAGCATATGGTTTCATCCAACACATATACATGGCCAACATATCCAACAACAAGCATACAATGGTTTCATCCATACATACATATTTAGGTAGCAAGTTTGACATTGTTCATCCTACAAAATCAAAACAAGAAGGAAGCATAAAGAGAAGAGTAGACCTCATCAACGCAAGCTTCCTCATTTAAAGCAAATATACAAATTGGGAAACAAAAAAGTTAGAAGAAGAAGAAGAAGAAGAAGAAGAAGAAGAAGAAGAAGACTAGCTAGAAAAAGAAGAAGAGGAAGAGGAAGAAAAGGAAGAAGAAGAAGATTTTTTTCGTCTCTTTCTTTTTCTCCTCTCCTCTTTTTTATCTTCTTATTCTTCTAACTAAGGTAGGTAAAAATGCCATTTTATTGCTAAGCTACGTAAAAATGCTAAGTGTAGGTCATTTTAGAGATAAGCTAGGTAAGTAGGTCATTTTGGAGCTTACTAAGGTTATTATGTCATTTTCGAGGAAAGTAAGGTAAGTCTATATCATTTTGGAGGTAACAAAGATTATCATGACATTTTTTAGGAAAGAAAGCTAAGTATAGCTCATTTTTTGTCTAACTTAGGTAGTTATGCCATTTAGGAGGAAAGTAAGCTAAGTATGCATTTGTTAAGCAAAACACTAGAGAAAACTTACCCTCATCACAACAAATGCGATGAAGATCGCAACTAAGGTAACACTTGATCCAACGGCATAATGATACCAAGCCTCATTATCAATGGCATATTTTATAATCTTCTTAATCTTCAAGCGCATTGCACCCATCTTCAAGCGCATTGCATTCATCTTCATCTTGTGATCATCGACCACATCGGCAACATACAACTCCAATTTCATCTTCTCTTATTCAATTCTTTTAATTTTTTTCTTTCAAATACTCATTTTCTTTTTCAACTAAATTTAACTTCTGGACAAGAGGGTCGGTTGCAAATTTCGGTTCACATACCTCCTAGATTAAAATATCTCTATGTCAACTTGATGGCCATAATTGTCATAAATGCGAAATGCAACAAATAGTTATAAAAGAGGATTTACCACATCTGAATCATAGAGCGGGCGAGGACCGACGGGGACGGATATCAAGACCATGGCACTATGTATAACAAACAATCATACAAAGTAAGAAAATTATACAAGTAAAACTATATAAATCATACAATCATACAAGTAACTATATAAATCAAGTACAACATAAAAAAATTAATACCTAGTAATAATCTGGTTTAATAAATTTTTCGAGATCAATAAATGCATCATCATCATCACTATCAGTAATGACGTACTCATCATCATCATTAATAAATGCATCATCATGTGGAAGGCCACCTCTACGTAATCTATCAAGCATTGACAGGTCATCCATAGCAGTAACCTCTTCTAGTTCAGGCTCTTCTTGTTCCGGCTGAGGGGTGAAGTCGGGTTCACTGTTGCTGTCTACTTCAATGTTCTGGGGTGAAGTAGAGTGGTTCTTGAAACATTTTTTGGAAAGACATGTTTCTTGGAAGAATTCTCCTTCATATGTGTCTGGGTTAATGTCAGGTTCATAATCATCTTCATTGGGGGGAGGTGGTCTAACACGTGGTGGCACTTCATAAACGACATACCAACCATTGAGATTAGGATCACTTTGACAGGCCTACGATAGATAGAAAACTTGGGTTGCCTGTTGAGCCATAATATAGACATCGGGAACATCCAAATGGGTGCTTTGATTGATTTCCACTAGCCCTATATGTTCATGAGTCCTTCTAGTCTCCTTCGGCTGGAACCAATAACATTTGAAGACTACGACGTTTGGTGGGTTTGCACCATAGAATTGAAGTTCATAAATTGCTTCAACTCTTCCATAATACTCGGTATCTCCTTTGCCGATAGCAGAGACACAACAATTTGTAGACTTTCAGTCGGCCATAGATAGCTCTTTGCCATAGGTATGAAAGCGATAACCGTTGATGTCATATTTGTCAAATGAATGGACCTTATAGTCAAAACCATTAGCGACTTGTCTCAATTCGGCATCCATAAGCTCTAAATTAGCCTACAAGTTTAATACAAAAGGGATTGTTGCATTACCCACAAATTAGATGAAGAAATGAAATGGTCTAATGGAAATTACTGTTTGTTTGAACCAAGAGATGAAACCGGGATAGCCGCCGCCATGCTTTGCCAGAAGCTCATACTCTTCGACGTAATCCTTTTGGATCACCGCTCCATATGAGAATTTGGCGACGTATCGACTGTATCAAATTTATCCGGGAATAAGAGCAGTTCAAAGTAATTAGAAGTTGCGAAACAATGTACCGAGAACTTACTCGATGTATGGCCGCACTTCTGTTAGGTTACTAAAGATATATAATGAATAGGTCTGCCATTCTTTGAAATCCAACGCTAAGGAATTAGAAGCACCGGCTGGTGCCAGATCCCCTTTGAATATGTTGAGGTTGGATCGAACCTTTTTAGGGTCGCCGGCCTTGTACCGAGGCTTCGGATTATGCAAATGACAATTTTTGGCTTCGTAGTGTGCTGTCACGAAGTTTGCCGCCTCCTCAGTAATAAATGCCTCGGCCATCGATGCTTCAATTCTACGTTTATTTTTACATTTTGCTCGAAGCGTCTTCTGCATCCTCTCAGTTGCGTAGCACCAACAATTCTGCACATGCCCCCCCCCCCAAATCTTGCCTCGGTTGGGAGATGCAAAATCAAGTGCTGCATTGGATTGAAGAAGCCCGGCGGAAATATCTTCTCTAACTTGCAGATGAACTCCGGTGCCAACTCTTCCATTTCTTCTACCAGGTCAGGCGATAGTTCTTTAGCACAAAGAACATGGTAGAAATAGCTCAGCTCTGCCAGTACTAGCCATTCATCCTTAGGGATGAATCCATGCAACATCACCGGCATTACCCACTCAATCCATATGTGCCAATCATGACTCTTGAGACCAAATATCTTCAATTTTTCAAGACTCGCTCTCCTCTTTAGATTCGTTGCATACCCATCAGGGAACATCAACTGCATTTTCACCCACAAGATAATTTCCCGCATAGCTGGCCTTCCAAGATTAAACCATGCCTTTGGCTTTGTCTAGTTCTTCTTTCCTTTCAGTGGTTGCATGTTTTGTAATGGTCTATGACATAGCGCCTCCTGATCGACTCTTGCCTTAGGATTATCCTTTGACTTCCCATCTATGCCAAACAATGTGCCAAAAAGTGCCTTGGCAATATTATTCTCAGCATGCATCACAACGATGTTGTGTGGGCAAAGGAGGTCTTTGAAGTAAGGCAGATCCCACAAGCATGTCTTGTGAGTCCAGCCGTGTTGCGAATTATACCCCTTGAAATACCCTGGACGCTCTGGATCTGGCTCGAGAGCATTTAACTAATCTAGGATTTCTTGGCCTGTCAAGGAGGTGGTGCAGAGTTTTTCACAACTCTACCTTTGATGAAGTTCTGCTTGTCTTTCCTGAACTTATGGCGAGGATGCAGGGACAGTTTATGCATGTCGAAGCAAGAAAACTTGCGACTGGCCTCAAGCCAACGAAACTAAAGAGCTCCCTTGCATGTGGGGCACGGGAACCTTCCATGCACACACCAGCCAACGAATAGCGCATACACCGGCAAGTCATGCGTCGAGTACATGTACCACACATGCATTATGAAGTTCTTTTTGCTAAAGGCATTGTATGTCTTGAACTCATTATCCCAGGCTTCTTGCAATTCGTCCTTCAGCGGCTGCATGTACACATTCATATTCTTCCTCGGATAGTTCAGTCCTGGAATTATCAACGTCAGGAAAATGTTCTTTCTTTGCATAATCTATCCGGGGGAGATTGAGTGGAATGACAAATACAGGCCAACAACTGTGTTGGGTTGCCGTCAAACCAAACACACTGAACCCATCCATGCTGATGGTGACTCGAGGATGCCTCGGATCTGCCACTTTGTCATCATGTAATGCATCGAAGCGCTTCCATGCTTCACCTTCCGATGTGTGCACCGTCATCAGCTTCCCATTACATCTAGTTGGGTTCTTTTGCCCGTTTGTGCCATGTCATCTGTATTGTCGTCTCTTCGACCATGAAAAGACGTTGAAGTCTTGGTACAATTAGCATATACCGAAGAACATTAATAGGGATTTTGGTCAGCGTCTTCTCACCCATACTGTTGTCTACCACAACATACCTGGATGACTTGCAAATGGGACAATAGTTCAAGTCCGCACAGTGAAGCCTAAATAAGGCACATCCATTCTCACAGACATGTATCTTCTCATAGGGCATCTTAAGAGCACGGAGGATTTTGTCTGACTGGTATAGCTTTGTAGGTAGTACGTGGCCTTTGGGTAGAAAACGTCCAAATACTATCATCATCATGTCGATGCATTCTCTGCCCGAGTTGAATTGAGCCTTCAGAGCCATTATTTGTGAGATGGCATCCAGCTGACAAAGTTCAGTGTGCTCATGGAGAGGACGTTTTGAATACTTCAACATTTCATTGAAGGCCTTTGCTGATTCCTCCATCTCATCGTCCGAGTCCCGAGCATCATGAATGTCTTGCACCATGTCTTGCATCCCGGTACCATGCTTGTCGGTGCGACGATGAAGCACCTCAGCTCTGGCGCGTTGGCCAAACTCACCATGAAATTTCCACACCGTATAATCTGGTGTAAAACCCCTCTTCTGCAAGTGTTTGCCCATTTCATCCTCTGTCCTCTTGTACCAATTGTTTCACCCTGCACAGGGGCACCAGGTTGTCCTCTGGACATTTGCAAATACGGCTCTCAGAAACCCCTTAGTTTTTGTTAACCATTAAGTGGTCATGTTTTTCTGACTAGTGTGACCGGTGTGCATCCACGCACGATCACTCATCTTGCCTAGCTACTGGACACATAAGAAATATATATATAAATTAATCAGCATGTATATATTCATCAATTAATGGAGTTTGTCACTTTTATTATGTCCATGCAACCTAGACGCTAATAGGTAAAGATAGGTCCTAATCCCACCCGAGTATGTGTAGATTGGGTTCGTTTTCCCATGCTCTGCTCCAGATCCGACACAAAATTTTGGCAGCGCCTCCCTGCTGTTCTCCTGATACACGTATCAGCAATAAGGAGAGAGGATGTGTACCCGGAGAACAACAGGGAGGCATTGAAGAAATTCTGCATCGGATCCTGAGCAGAGCATATGGGAAAATGAACCCAATCTACACAAACTCGGGCTGTCCATGGATAATGTTGGACAACTCGAAAGAATCAGGGTTATAAATATGCAAATGCATGCATATTTATAGATGTAACCCTATCGAACGGGAGACGCATAGTGGTCATGCATACTGATGATTGAAAACACCTATAGCTAGCAAGTTTCATTGGCACGAAGACCATAACAGAGCAAATCAAGGGGGGAGGATATGTCATTTCTGCTAACCCATGAACGCAGGGGCGGAGCTCGTCGAACACTAGACCCTCGCAGCGACGAAAAAACTACACATTTAAATTGAAAGATGAGTTTCATAGCAATATTGTTTTTTTCGTCAACCTAACTAAATATTTACAATAGGACGAGCGGGTTAGGGGTTCCTCGGCGTTGATAGAACCCTAAATAGCAAGTATCATTGGTGCAAGATACATGAGGCGCTCGGCGTTGAACACTAGATCCACGTCCCACAAGAGACGCCGGCGCCCGGCGTCCCGCAATAATAGTTCTGGTGGCCGATGACGGTCAAACACCTTGGCAAATTTGTCTAGCAGCCTTTGCAATGAGGATTAAAGGCAAGTTTTGAAAGTTCAAACAACCAAACAGAGTTGAGTCAGTTTGAGTGTTTCAAGTTTCAACACTTAGCTTTTAATCGTCATCTCAGAGGCTGCCAGACAAATTCGAGATGGTGTTCGACCGCCATCGATGCCGAGAACTATTGCTGCTGGACACAGGACCCCTGTGTCACTTGTGGGACATGGATGTAGTATTCGACACAGACGGCCACATGTATCTCGCATTGACGATACTTGTTATTTAGGGTACCATCGACACCGAGGAACCCCCTAACCCGCTCATCCCAGGGCGCCCCTACATCATCTCTTGCGTCCATACATCGTCGAATATTATCACTAATACATCTCGAATAGTATTATACATATAGCACCGCTAATACAGCTAGAACCGTAGCGAATGACGGGTATCAGCGCGGGCGGTGGACACCCAAAGAGAAGGAACCATCACAGGATCATAGCTCCAGTGAGATCCCTGAAGAACCTGCCAGGTATTGTCGAACCTGGCCTCCAACGCAACCATGTAGCGACAACCGTACTCATCCTCCTCGCTGACATGGTGACGTACCACCTCTGCGGTGTCCGAAAACCTCGGCACCGTCAATGGCCCACGTGACCACCACCAAACAAGGTTCGGGTCAATGACGGGCTCGCTCCTCATCAAGCTGCGCCCCCGGAAGGTAGAACATCCCAGTACCAGCCCGACGGAGCCCAGTCTCGGACATGGCCCCTATGATCAAGCAGGCCTCCTCCACCGAGTCGACGACGAGGATGCGGGATAGGCATCGTCGACGTCCATGCAGGAATAAATGCTTTAACTAAAAAAAATAACAACAAATTTGACATGTTCAAAATAAACCAAAAACTTAACCTAACCTAAACTAAACTAAACCTAAACTAAACTAAACCTAAACTAAACCTAAACTAAACTAAATCTAAACCTAAACCTAAAAAAAGAAACAAAACCTAAACTAAATTATACTAAACCTAATTAAACTAAATCTAAAAAAATAGAAAAAAAGGTCTCACCTTCAGGCGGCCGGGGCGGGCC
>NC_041393.1:177648658-177680568 GCF_002162155.2 Triticum dicoccoides | reverse complement strand
CCGGCCGGGGCAGAGCGGCCCGGCGCAGCGGGGTGGGGCGGCGGCACGGGGTACTGATGAGGGGAGGGGAGAGAGGGGTAGGGCGAGGGCGTTTTGATAGACAAGGCACAGCTTTGCCATATGCTAGCAGAAGGCGAAGAGCCTAGCTAACAGACGTTAGTTTGGCCACTTTCTTTGCCGTCTGCTAGATGATGGCAAAGATTCTTTGCCATCAGCTAGAATACCACAAAGAAAGTGGTCGTTAGGTGGCTCTCGCTAGCGGGCCACCCTGCCTCTTTGTCGTCCGCTAGCCGACGGCAAAGATTCTATGCCGTTAGCTAGCTGACGGCAAAGAAGCGGCTGACGGCAAACACTTTCTTTGTCGTCAGCTCCTTCTTTGCCGTTAGTTTTCTTCAAGTTGATGTCAAAGACCCTCTTTGCCATCAACTAGCTGACGGCAAAGAACCGTCTGACGGCAAAGATCCTGATTCCAGTAGTGTCTTGACCTCTTCAAACCCACTTTTATCAATTTTCTCAACAAGATTTTCACCCTCCGAATTATCGGGACGCCTTCTAGCTAAAGGTGACTCTTCTCCAGTCCTTTATCATCAATTTTAATTTTACTAAACAAGGAATCAATAGAAGAAACACCAATCATTTTAAGATCTTCATCACTTTTATGAAAGCAATCACTAGAAAACACTTTTTCTAAAAATTCCCTTCTAGCTCTAAGCATAGCGGTTGTTTTCTTACTTTCATCCATAGAAACATAAAGAGCTTTAATTGATTCTTCTACCTTAGGAACAAAAAATTTCATCTTGAGGTTTTCTACATCGTGAGAAATTCTATCAATACTTCTAGACATATCATCAATCTTATTTAGCTTTTCTTCTATTGTAGCATTGAAAACTTTTTGAGTATTGATAAATTCTTTAATATTGTTCTCAAGATCAGAGGTGTTCCTGTTATTATTATAGGAGGGATTACCATAGGAATTACCATAACTATTAGAGGAATTACTAGAAAAAGGCCTAGGATTAAAATGACCTCTATAAGAATTGTTATTAAAATTGTTTCGCGAGATAAAATTCACATCTATGGCATCACTATTTTGCTCAATCAAGGTATACAAAGGCACATCATTAAAATCAATAGGAACACTTTTATTTGCAACCAATTTCAAAAGAGCATCAACTTTTTCACTCAAAGAAGAAATTTCTTCAACCGAATTAACTTTTTTACTAGTAGGAGCTCTTTCGGTATGCCATTGTGAATAATTTGCCATAATATTGTCTAGAAATTTAGTGGCTTCACCCAAAGTAATTTCCATAAAAGTACCCCTTGCGGTGGAATCTAAAAGATTTCTAGAAATAAAATTCAACCCCGCATAAAAAATTTGTATGAACATCCAAAGATTTAACCCATGAGTTGGGCAATTCCTTAGCATCAATTTCATACTTTCCCAAGATTGTGCAACATGCTCATGTTCGAGTTGCTTGAAATTCATGATCTGGGTTCTAAGGGAAATAATTTTTGCGGGCGGAAAATACTTAGTAATAAAGGCATCCTTGCGCTTATCCCAAGAATTGATACTATTGCGAGGCAAAGAAGAAAACCAAACTTTCGCACGATCACGCAAAGAAAACGGGAATAATTTAAAATTCACAATATCATTGTCCGCATCTTTTTTCTATTGCATATCACATAATTCCATGAATGTGTTAAGATGGGACGCGGCATCCTCACTAGGAGTACCGGAAAATTTATCTTTCATAACAAGATTCAGCAAAGCGGCATTAATATCATAAGACTCCACACTAGTGGCGGGAGGAGCAATCGGAATGCTAATAAAATCATTGTTATAGGTATTGGAGAAATCACACAACTTGGTGTTCTCTTGAGTCATTATTACTACGCAACAAGATTGCACTCAAAAACAAATCTGGCGAGAAAACGACGGCGGAAAAGAGGGCGAATAAAACGACGAATTTTGTGAAATGGGGGAGAGGAAAATGAGAGGCAAATAATGTAAATTGCAAGGAGATGAGATTTGTGATTAGGAACCTGGTAGATGTTGATGATGTCTCCCTGGCAACGGTGCAGAAATTCCGTTTGATGTTCGCTTGAACTATGTCGGTATTTCCCTAAAGAGGAATGGATGATGCAGCACAGCAATGGTAGGTATTCCCCTTAGTGATGAGACCAAGGTTATCAAACCAGTAGGAGAACCATGCAACACCATGTAAACAGCACCTGCACACAAAGAACAAATATTTGCAACCCAACGTAAGAGAGGCGTTGACAATCCCTCATGGGTAAAAGGATATATAGGTAAAATTGTAGTAGATTGGATAAATAGATCTCGCGGGAACGCGAGATAAAATAAATTACTAAAAATTGCAGCAAGGTATTTTTGGATTAATAGAACTGAAAATAAAAGCAAATAAAAATATATCTCAAAGGCAAATATGATAAAGAAGAGACCTGGGGCCATAGATTTCACAAGTGGCTTCTCTCGAGAAAAATAGCACACGGTGGGTAAACAAATTACTGTTGGGCAATTGAAATAACTTCAAATAATCATGACGATATCCAGGCAATGATCATTATATAGGCATCACGTCCAAGAATAGTAGACCGACTCCTGCCTGCATCTACTACTATTACTCCACGCATCAACCGCTATCCAGCATGCATATAGTGTATTAAGTTCATAGGGAAATGGAGTAATGCAATAAGAACGATGACATGATGTAGACAAGATTTATTTATGTAGAAATAGACCCCATCTTGTTATCCTTAATAGCAACGATAGTTACGTGTCAGTTCCCCTTCTGTCACTAGGATCAAGCACCGTCAGATCGAACCCATCACAAAGCACCTCTTCCCATTGCAAGAAAAATCAATCTGGTTGGCCGAACTAAACCAAAGATTCGGAGAAGAAATACGAGGCTATAAGTAATCATGCGTATAAGAGATCAAAAGACTCAAATAACTTTCATGGATAAAAATGTAGATCTGATCATAAAATCAAAGTTCATCGGACCCCAACAAACACACCGCAAAAAGAATTACATCAAATAGATCTCCAAGAGACCATTGCATTGAGAACCAAGAGAGAGAGAGAGAGGAAGCCATCTAGCTACTAACTACGGACTCGTAGGTCTACAATGAACTACTCACGCATCATTGGAGAGGCACCAATGAGGATGATGAACCCCTCCATGATGGTGTTTAGATTGGATCTGGTGGTTCTGGAACTTGCGGCGGTTGGAATTGATTTTCATCGACTCCCCTAGGGTTTCTGAAATATTGGGGTATTTATAGAGCAAAGAGGCGGTGCGGAAGGTCACCGAGGTGGGCACAACCCACCTGGGCGCGCCTGGGCCCCCAGGCGTACCCAGGTGTCCTCTGCTCACCTCGGGCCCCCTCTTCGATACTTCTTTGGCCCACTGGATGTCTTCTGGTCCAAAAAAATCCACAAAAAGTTTCGCTGCGTTTGGACTCTGTTTGATATTGATTTCCTGTAATGTAAAAAACAAGCAGAAAACAACAACTGGCACTTGGCACTATGTCAATAGGTTAGTCAAAAAATTATATAAAGTTGCTATAAAATGATGGTAAAACATCCAAGAATGACAATATAACAGCATGGAACAATCAAAAATTATAGATACGTTGGATACATATCAAAGGTTCACTGAGCTCTCGGTGGTGTACATCAACAACCTGATCTGGGGGAGAACTTCATCCACACCATGGAGATGTTGCTTGCTGTGGAGAAGTACAAGGTGGTCGGGTTTGACCTCACGTACACCCGTGCTTGTGTCGGGTCTCATCAAAAGGTTGTCGTTGCCCAGATGTGCATGCACAATCACGTCCACGTCTACCACTACTGCCTGGCCACAAGGCCTTGCGAGCATTTCGCTAGGTTTGTCAACAACCCCCACTACATGTCCGCTATGATGGACATCACCAATGATGTAAAGTTGCTCAAGAATTCAGGCATCGACTGCCAGAATCTTGTTGACATCCAGGGCCAATACAAGATCGGGGGCAGCAAGAGGCATGAGAAGGACTCACTGGTTCACCTCGTCGAGGCCGTCATTGATCCCTACTACAGAGACATGAAGGATTCTTGCAACAAGGACAAGCATGCCTGGCACTCGGACTGGATGGAGAAACTCAACAAAGCTCACCTCATGTACGCGACCAAGGAGACATACATGAGCTACGAGATGTACAGGCGGATCCTTGAGATGAGGAAGTGCCTCCTTCCCCAAAACGGTCCGGGATCCAGCCGGAAGCAGAGCAATGGCAAGCATTGTCACAACGAGAAGTAGATGATGAGATGACCGTTTCTCCTAGTTTAGTATGCATGTAATTGTTTACTTTGGTGTGTGCAAATGTTATGTGTGTAGTCACTTATCTGATTATATGTTTAATTTGCTTATGCAATCATGTTCTTATAAGTATATATGTTGTTCTTCTGTGGACAGAGCGTAGATGTTGTGCGGACAAAGCAAATCACATCGCAAACAGACTGAACTAGGGAAGCCGTTGGTGATGATTTCATCAATCGCTGACAATTGTATACTGATGACCCACAAGTATAGGGGATCTATCGTAGTCCTTTCGATAAGTAAGAGTGTCAAACCCAACGAGGAGCAGAAGGAAATGACAAGCGGTTTTCAGTAAGGTATTCTCTGCAAGCACTGAAATTATAGGTAACAGATAGTTTTGTGATAAGATAATTTGTAATGGGTAACAAGCAATGAAAGTAAACAAAGTGCAGCAAGGTGGCCCAATCCTTTTTGTAGCAAAGGACAAGCCTGGACAATTTCTTATACTGAGAAAAGTGCTCCTGAGGACACATGGGAATTATCGTCAAGCTAGTTTTCATCACGCTCATATGATTCGCGTTCGGTACTTTGATAATCTGATATGTGGTGGACCGGTGCTTGGGTACTGCCCTTTCTTGGACAAGCATCCCACTTATGATTAACCCCTATTGCAAGCATCCGCAACTACAAAACAAGTATTAAGGTAAACCTAACCATAGCATGAAACTAGTGGATCCAAATCAGCCCCTTACGAAGCAACGCATAAACTAGGGTTTAAGCTTCTGTCACTCTGGCAACCCATCATCTACTTATTACTCCCCAATGCCTTCCTCTAGGCCCAAATAATGGTGAAGTGTCATGTAGTCGACGTTCACATAACACCACTAGAGGAGAGACAACATACATCTCATCAAAATATCAAACGAATACCAAATTCACATGACTACTAGTAGCAAGACTTCACCCATGTCCTCAGGAACAAACGTAACTCATCACAAAGCATATTCATGTTCATGATCAGAGGAGTATTAATATGCATTAAGGATCTGAACATATGATCTTCCACCAAGTAAACCAATTAGCATCAACTACAAGGAGTAATCAACACTACTAGCAACCCACATGTACCAATTTGTCGTTTTGGATACAAGATTGGATACAAGAGATGAACTAGGGTTTTGAGAGGAGATGGTGCTGGTGAAGATGTTGATGGAGATTGACCCCCTCCCGATGAGAGGATCATTGGTGATGACGATGGTGATGATTTCCCCCTCTCAGAGGGAAGTTTCCCCGGCAGAACAGCTCCACTGGAGCCCTAGATTGATTCCGCCAAGGTTCCGCCTCGTGGCGGCAGAGTTACGTCCCGTAAGCTTGCTTCTGATTTTTTTTTCCAGGGTAAAAGCCTTCATATAGCAGAAGATGGGCACCGGAGGGCCACCAGGGGGCCCAAGAGACAGGGGGCGCCCCCACCCTCCTGGCCAGGGTGTGGGCCCCCTCTGGTATTTTCTTCGCTCAATAATTCTTTTTAATTCCAAAAGTGACTTCCGTGGAGTTTCAGGATTTTTGGAGCTGTGCAGAATAGGTTTCCAATATTTGCTCCTTTTCCAGGCAGAATCCAGCTATCGACATTCTCCCTCTTCATGATAAACCTTGTAAAATAAGAGAGAATAGCCATAAGTATTGTGACATAACATGTAATAACAGCCCATAATGCAATAAATATCGATATAAAAGCATGATGCGAAATGGACGTATCAAGTCCCCCAAGCTTAGACCTTGCTTGTCCTCAAGCGGAAGCCGAAGTCGGAAAATATGTCCACGTGTTTAGAGATAGAGGTGTCGATAAAAATAAAATACGGACATGAGGGCATCATGATCATTCTCATAACAACAACATATAAAGATTTTATCATATGATTTCTTATGCTCAAGTAACAATCTATTCACAATGTCAAGTATGGATCATAAACTTCATTGGGAACTAACAAACTAAAATCTTAGTCATTGAAGCAATTGCAATTTATCATAACATCAGAAAGAGTCAAGAATAGAGCTTTTCAGCAAGTCCACATACTCAACTATCATATAGTCCTCTACAATTTCTAACACTCACGCAATACTTATGGTTATGGAGTTTCAATCGGACAATGAGAAAGATAGGGGCTTATTGTGTTGCCTCCCAATGTATTCACCTTTGGGTGATGTCAACAATAATAGTTCATGCTAACTTACATCCAATTGGATATATATATCAGGATCTTTCCAACATGAGGTGCTTGCCAAAGGATAAAATGAAAAAGGGAAAGGTGGAAATCACCTTGACTCTTGCATAAAGTAAAGACATAAAGTAGAAGATAGGCCCTTCGCAGAGGGAAGCAGAGGTTGTCATGTGCTTTTAGGGTTGGATGCACAAAATCTTAATGCAAAAGAACGTCACTTTATATTGCCACTTGTGATATGAACCTTTATTATGCAGTCTATCGCTTTTATTACTTCCATATCACACAATCGTATAAAGCTTATTTTCTCCGCACTAATAAGTCATACATATCTAGAGAACAATTTTTGTTGCTTGCAACATGACAACTTACTTGAAGGATCTTACTCAATCCATAGGTAGGTATGGTGGACTCTCATGGCAAAACTGGGTTTAAGGATATTTGGAAGCACAAGTAGTATCTCTACTTGGTGCAATGAATTTTTGGCTAGCATGAGGGGGAAAGGCAAGCTCAACATGTTGGGAAGATCAATGACAATATACTTTAATTGAGATGTGAGAAAACATAAACCATTACGTTGTCTTCCTTGTCCAACATCAACTCTTTAGCATGTCATACTTAATGAGTGCCCACAATCATAAAAGATGTCCAAGATAGTATATTTATATGTGAAAACCTCTCTTTCTTTATTACTTCCTATTAATTGCAGCGATGACCAAAACTACGTTTATCAACTCTCAACAACTTTTATGCCTCATACTATTTATATGTGAAGTCATTACTATCCGTAAGATCAATATGAACTCTTTTATTTATTTTTATTCTTTCTATTTTCTCAAGATCATAGCAAGATAGCAAATCCCTTGACTCAACACTAATCTTTATTATATAGCTCACGGACTCGGTTACATAGTGAGATCACAAAGCAAAACTCAAAACTAATTCATACCAAAACTTCAATCTACTAGATCAAGATATTACTAAAGGGATCAAACTAAGTAAAATGGTAAAGATATGAGTGTGATGGTGATACGATACCGGGGCACCTCCCCCAAGCTTGGCAGTTGCCAAGGGGAGTGCCCATACCCATGTGATTATGTCCTCGGAGGTGGTGAAGGAGTTGTTGATGATGTAGGCTTGTCTTCCATCTTCCAAGGCATAGACTCACCATCATAGAAGGTTGATCGAGTCTCCGGGATCCTCAAATCTGCAGCCAAACTCATCCTCTTGAATCTATATTCATACTCACAGTTTTGGTTTTGCAGGTCATAGATCTGGGCTTGGAGGTGCTCGATTTTCTCTTAAAGCTTGAAGATGGTCTCCCCAATGATCTTGGCATCCAGCTTGTGGTTGTTGGTGAACTCCATGATCATCATCTGGTTGGCGTTGAGTCCACGCTCCACCATCCCTTGGCACTTGAAAACTTGTTGCTCCATGGCTTCGAGCTTCGTCTCCATGCTTCCGGTATTCTTTGGCCCTCCACATCGCGGATGTGTAGCACCCCCTCACGCATCTCAATGGTTTGAGGGTGTTGCAGCACCTCCGCAAGATAGGGGTTGATAACCCTCTCGAAAAACTTGTCCTTGGGAGCGCTTGGAGACGTCATGATGCTCTAGATATGTCAGAAAAATAGCTCAAAACAAAAACAGAAGATTTTTGCGTGATACGGTGGTCAAAACCTTCGGGAGATTATATAATGAATTTTTACCGACCAAGAGAAGTAACATGCAAGAAAACGGAGTCCGAGAGGCAGACGAGGTGTCCACGAGACAAGGGGCACGCCCAGTAAGGGTAAGCGCCCTCCACCCTCGTGGAGGCCTCATGTCCTTCCCGAATTACTTCTTGCTTTCTAAAATTCTTAAATATTCCAAAACGGAGAAAAATTGCCATTAGAATTGTTTTGGAGTCGGTTTACTTACCGTACAACATACCTATTCCTTTTCGGAGTCCGAAACATTTTGGAAAGTGTCCCTTATGTATTCCTCCGGGGTTATGGTTTCAATGATATTGGTTTCGACATTGATAGGATTACCTGAGATATAATGTTTAGTTCTTTGACCGTTCACCACCCTCGGACTTGTGCCTTCGAAGTTGTTGATTTTTATGGCACCGGAACGATAGACCTCCTCGATAACGTAAGGACCTTCCCACTTAGAGAGAAGTTTTCCTGCAAAAAATCTGAGACGAGAGTTGAATAGTAACACATAATCACCTACGTTAGATGCGCGCTTTTGTATTCTTTTGTCATGCCATCTTTTAACTTTTTCTTTGAACAGTTTGGCATTCTCGTAGGCTTGGGTTCTCCATTCATAAAGTGAGCTAATATCAAATAACCTCTTCTCACCGGCAAGTTTGAAGTCATAGTTGAGCTCTTTAATAGTCCAGTATGCTTTATGTTCAAGTTCGAGAGGTAAGTGACATGCTTTTCCATAAACCATCTTATACGAAGACATACCCATAGGATTTTTGTATGCAGTCCTATAGGCCCATAATGCATCATCAAGTTTCTTGGACCAATTCTTTCTAGATCTATTAACAGTCTTTTGCAAAATTAATTTGAGCTCTCTATTGCCCAACTCTACTTGACCACTAGACTGTGGGTGATAAGGAGATGCAATTATATGGTTAACATCATAGTTAGCAAGCATTTTACGAAAAACACAATGAATAAAATGTGAACCACCATCAGTCATAAGATATCTAGGGACTCCAAACCTCGGAAAAATAACTTCTTTAAGCATCTTAATAGAGGTGTTATGATCAGCACTACTAGTTGGAATAGATTTTACCCACTTAGTAACGTAATCAACAGCAACTAAAATATGTGTGTATCCATTAGAGGCAGGAAAAGGTCCCATATAATCAAAGCCCCAAACATCAAATGGTTCAATAACAAGAGAATAATTCATAGGCATTTCTTGACGTCTACTAATATTACCAATTCTCTGACATTCATCACAAGACAAGACAAACTTACGAGCATCTTTGAAGAGAGTAGGCCAATAAAAACCGGATTGCAATACCTTATGTGCAGTTCTATCTCTAGCGTGGTGTCCTCCATATGGTTCGGAGTGACACTTGCGTAGGATATGTTCCTGTTCATGCTCAGGTACACGACGTGTAATAACACCATCTACTCCTTCTTTATAAAGGTGTGGGTCATCCCAGAAGTAATGTCTTCAATCATAAAAGAACTTTTTCTTTTGCTGGTATGTGAAACTAGGTGGTATAAATTTAGCAACAATGTAATTAGCAAAATCAGCATACCATGGAGCAATACGAGAAGCATTAATGACTGCTAATTATTCATCAGGGAAGCTATCATCAATAGGTAGTGGGTCATCAAGAACATTCTCTAATCTAGACAAGTTGTCTGCAACGGGGTTCTCAGCTCCCTTCCTATCAATAATATGCAAATCAAATTCTTGGAGCAAGAGAACCCATCTAACAAGTCCAGGCTTAGCATCTTTCTTTTCCATAAGATATTTAATAGCAGCATGATCAGTGTGAATAGTAACTTTAGAATCAACAATGTAAGGTCTAAACTTATCACATGCAAACACAACTGCTAAAAATTCTTTTTCAGTAGTAGCATAATTTCTCTGGGCAGTATCAAGAGTCTTACTAGCATACTGGATAACATTCAATTTCTTATCAACTCTTTGCCCTAGAACAGCACCTACAGCATAATCACTAGCATCACACATAATTTCAAAGGGTAAATTCCAATCAGGTGGCTGAACAATAGGTGCAGTGATCAAAGCTTTCTTAAGTATTTCAAATGATTCTACACAATCATCATCAAAGACAAAAGGAATATCTTTTTGCAATAAATTAGTTAGAGGCCTAGAGATTTTAGAAAAGTCCTCAATGAACCTCCTATAAAAACCGGCATGACCAAGGAAACTTCTTATACCTTTTATGTCCTTGGGACATGGCATCTTTTCAATAGCATCAACTTTAGCTCTATCAACTTCAATACCTCTCTCAGAAATCTTATGCCCCAAGACAATGCCTTCATTAACCATAAAGTGGCACTTTTCCCAGTTCAAGACGACACTAGTGTCTTCACATCTCTGCAAAACTCGATCAAGGTTGCTCAAGCAATCATCAAAAGAGGATCCATAAACGGAGAAGTCATCCATGAATACCTCACAAATCTTTTCACAAAAGTCAGAGAATATAGCCATCATGCATCTTTGAAAGGTAGCAGGTGCATTACATAAACCAAAAGGCATACGTCTATAAGCAAAAGTACCGAAAGGGCAAGTAAAAGTAGTTTTTGATTGATCCTCCACTGACACAGGTATTTGGGAGAAACCAGAATAACCATCTAGAAAGCAAAAATGTGTGTGTTTGGATAGTCTTTCTAGCATTTGATCAATAAAATGTAAAGGGTAATGATCTTTCTTAGTAGCTTTATTTAATTTACGGAAATCAATTACCATCCTATAACTTGTAATAATTCTTTGTAGGATCAATTCACGTTTATCATTAGGAACGACAGTAATACCTCCCTTCTTAGGAACGCAATGGACATGACTTACCCAATCACTATCAGCAACGGGATAAATTATACCTGCCTCAAGGAGCTTTAGTATCTCCTTTCTTACCACTTCTTTCATCTTAGGATTTAACCATCGTTGAGGATCTCTAACTGGTTTGGCATCTTTCTCCAATTTAATTTTGTGTTGGCATAGAGTGGGACTAATGCCCTTAAGATCATCCAGAATATATCCAATAGCAGCACGGTGCTTCTTCAGAGTTTTCAATAATCTTTCCTCTTCCTGCTCTGAAAGGTTAGCACTAACAATAACAGGATATATTTTCTTTTCATCAAGATAAGCATATTTAAGATTATTAGGTAAAGGTTTGAGCTCAAACACGGGATCACCTTTGGGTGGAGGGGGATCCCCTAGGATTTGAACAGGTAAGTTGTGTTTCAGAATAGGACCCTGTTTAAGGAATACTTCATCTATTTCCCTTCTTTCATTCATAAACATATCATTTTCATGGTCTAGCAAATATTGTTCTAACGGATCAGTAGGAGGCACGGCAATAGAAGCAAGACCAATAATTTCATCCTTACTAGGTGATTCTTTATCATGGGGTTGTCTATGAAACTTAGCAAAATTAAACTCATGAGACATATCCCCTAGGCCAATTGTAACAATATCCTTTTCACAATCAATCCTAGCATTAACAGTATTCAAGAAGGGTCTACCAAATATAATGGGACAAAAGTCATCTTGTGGGTAACCAAGAACAAGAAAATCAGCAGGATATTTAACTTTCCCACACAAGACTTCAACATCTCTAACAATCCCAAATGGCTTAGTAGTATCCCTATTGGCAAGCTTAATAGTAACATCAATGTCTTCCATTTCAGCAGGTGCAATAGCATGCATAATTTCATTATATAAGGAAATAGGTATTGCACTAGCACTAGCACCCATATCACATAAGCCATGATAACAATGATCTCCTATTTTAACAGAAATAACAGGCATGCCTACAACATGTCTATGTATCTTAGCATTGGGTCTAGTAATATTAGCAGTTTCACCATAGAAGTAAATAACATGCCCATCTATATTATCATCCAAGAGATCTTTAACCATAGCAATACTAGGTTCAACTTTGATTTCCTCAGGGGGTGTATAAGTTCTAGCATTACTCTTACGAACAACAGTTGAAGCTTTAGCATGATCCTTTATCCTAACACGGAAAGGTGGTTTCTCAACATAAGTAGTAGGAACAATAGGATCATTATAAGTGATAGTCTTTTCTTCAACTGTAATAGGTGCAACTACTTTTACTTCAGTGGGAGGATTATATTTAAACCACTTCTCCTCAGGGAGATCAATGTGAGTAGCAAAATATTCACAAAAAGCATCTACTATCTCAGAGTCAAGTCCATATTTAGTGCTAAATCCGCGAAAAGCATCGGTATCCATAAAAGATTTAACACAGTCAAACTTAGGTGTCATACCTGACTCCTTACCATCATCGGAACCCCAATCTTCAGAGTTGCGTTTAATTCTTTCCAATAAGTCCCACTTGAATTCAGTAGTCTTCAGCATATAAGAGCCAGCACAGGAAGTATCGAGCATGGTGCGATCATTGAGAGAAAGCCGAGCATAAAATTTTTGAATAATCATTTCTCTTGAGAGCTCATGATTGGGGCATGAATATAACATTGACTTAAGCCTCCCCCAAGCTTGAGTGATGCTTTCTCCTTCGCGAGGCCACAAATTATATATGTAATTACGATCACGATGAACAAGATGCATAGGATAGAACTTCTGGTGAAATTCCAACTTCAATCGTTTATAGTTCCAAAATCCCGTATCATCAGATAGCCTATACCATGTCAATGCATATTCCTTCAAAGATAAAGGGAAGACCTTCCTCTTAACAGCATCATCAGGTATACCTGCAAGCTTAAATAATCCACAAACTTCATCCATAAAGATAAGGTATAAATTGGGATGCAATGTTCCATCTCCTGCAAAGGGATTAGCTAGCAGTTTCTCTATCATACCCGAAGGAATCTCAAAGTAAATATTTTCAGTAGGTTCAGTAGGTTGAGGAGCAACTCTTTGCTCTACTGGTCGGAGTGAATATACCCCGAACACGCCCCTCAAAGGATTAGTTTCCATAGTAACAAGTGACAGAAAATTTCAGCACACTATATAAATGTTTCCTTACCAAGTTCCACTCACCAAAGGCGCTTCACTCCCCGGCAACGGCGCCAGAAAAGAGTCTTGATGACCCACAAGTATAGGGGATCTTCATAGTCCTTTCGATAAGTAAGAGTGTCGAACCCAACAAGGAGCAGAAGGAAATGACAAGCGGTTTTCAGTAAGGTATTCTCTGCAAGCACTGAAATTATAGGTAACAGATAGTTTTGTGATAAGATAACTTGTAATAGGTAACAAGCAATGAAAGTAAATAAAGTGCAGCAAGGTGGCCCAATCCTTTTTGTAGCAAAGGACAAGCCTGGACAATTTCTTATAATGAGAAAAGCGCTCCCGAGGACACATGGGAATTATCGTCAAGCTAGTTTTCATCACGCTCATATGATTCGCGTTCGGTACTTTGATAATCTGATATGTGGGTGGACTGGTGCTTGGGTACTGCCCTTTCTTGGACAAGCATCCCACTTATGATTAACCCCTATTGCAAGCATCCGCAACTACAAAAGAAGTATTAAGGTAAACCTAACCATAGCATGAAACTAGTGGATCCAAATTAGCCCCTTACGAAGCAACGCATAAACTAGGGTTTAAGCTTCGGTCACTCTAGCAACCCATCATCTACTTATTACTCCCCAATGCCTTCCTCTAGGCCCAAATAATGGTGAAGTGTCATGTAGTCGACGTTCATATAACACCACTAGAGGAGAGACAACATACATCTCATCAAAATATTGAACGAATACCAAATTCACATGACTACTAGTAGCAAGACTTCACCCATGTCCTCAGGAACAAAACGTAACTACTCACAAAGCATATTCATGTTCATGATCAGAGGAGTATTAATATGCATTAAGGATCTGAACATATGATCTTCCACCAAGTAAACCAATTAGCATCAACTACAAGGAGTAATCAACACTACTAGCAACCCACAGGTACCAATTTGTGGTTTTGGATACAAGATTGGATACAAGAGATGAACTAGGGTTTTGAGAGGAGATGGTGCTGGTGAAGATGTTGATGGAGATTGACCCCCTCCCGATGAGAGGATTGTTGGTGATGACGATGGTGATGATTTCCCCCTCTCGGAGGGAAGTTTCCCCGGCAGAACAGCTCCGCTGGAGCCCTAGATTGATTCCGCCAAGGTCCCGCCTCGTGGCGGCGGAGTTTTGTCCCGTAAGCTTGCTTCTGATTTTTTTTCCATGGTAAAAGCCTTCATATAGCAGAAGATGGGCACCGGAGGGCCACCAGGGGGGCCAGGAGACAGGGGGCGCGCCCAGTAGGGGGGGCACCCTCCTGGCCAGGGTGTGGGCCCCCTCTGGTATTTTCTTCGCTCACTAATTCTTATTAATTCCAAAAGTGACTTCTGTGGAGTTTTAGGATTTTTGGAGCTGTGCAGAATAGTTTTCCAATATTTGCTCCTTTTCCAGCCAGAATCCCAGCTGCCGACATTCTCCCTCTTCATGATAAACCTTGTAAAATAAGAGAGAATAGCCATAAGTATTGTGACATAACGTGTAATAACAACCCATGATGCAATAAATATCGATATAAAAGCATGATGCAAACTGGACGTATCATATACCAGCTTGCATCTGCCCACAATACACACGACTTGTTAGCAGGAATCGTTCGCGTTGTTATCTGTCTTCCCACACATTTATAGTTATTGACCTATTTGTCGCGTATCACACACATACTGTTAAATTAACCCATTTCTGTTGTTTTGCCCATAACAAACAGTTCATCCGAGCGAGCTATATGTCGTCTATCACACACACCTTGATCTGGCTGATTGTTTCTGTTGTCTTCGCTCATCGCAAACAGTTCATTCGAATGAACTGTATGCCATCTATCACACGCACCATGATCTGGCTGACCATTTCTGTCGTGTTACCTAATCACAAACAGTTCATCCAAGTGAACTGTATGTCTTATATCGCACACCTTTATCTGGCTGACCATTTCTATTGTTATGCTTGTCGCAAATAGTTTGTATGGATCAACTATTTGCCACATATCGCACACACAACTCTAATCAGAATCATGTTTGATGTCTCCGCCATAGCAAACAATTTGTATCATTTTTTACGGTTTTCTTACACCACCATTTGCGATTTATGCACCGCACACAGTTTCGTCGAAGGGTCTCTGATTATCGTGTCGCGTTAGCAGCATCCTGTAGTAGTGTTGGCCAAAGTAGATAGATAGATAGATCGGAGAGCATACAAAGCTATTTAATTATGCAGCAACAAAACCTCAAAAGATTCAATTGAATTCAATGGACAATTTGATCATAAAGTGACAATTCATCATGTCCCGACAAACACACCACTGATGACATCGAATTGATCCTTATCATGTGAGAAGGCTCACGAGAACATGGTATTGAAGATCTAAAAAGAGAGAGAACCATCTAGCTACTACTATGGACCCATAGGTCCTAAGGGAACTATTCACACATGGTCCTAAAGGCAACAAGGTTGATGAAAATAGCTTCGTCAATGGCTTCCCCCTCCGACAGGGCTCCGAAACAGGTGTCCAGATGGGATCTTCGCAGAACAGGAGCTTGTGACGGCGATAAAATTCTTCTAAAAATACGTTGGAGGGTTTTGGTATTTATAGAGATTTATGATGGTGAAATTGGGCTAAGGTGATGTAAGGGGGCCACATGGGCAGGTGGCGTGGCCTCCTTAGCCACGCGGGGTGGATGTGTGGGCCCTTTGGAGCTCCGCTCAAGGTCTCTTGAAGCTTCGTGTGTTTCTCGTTGCCCAAAAAAGTATTATGGCAAGTGATTTTGACCTCTGTAGATATTGACTTCATGTGAAACCAATAATAAGCAGAAAACATGAACTGACACTAGGCACTAATTTAATAGGTTAGTCCAGAAAAATAATATAAATTGCTAAAAGTATATAAACATGATAATATAATAACATGAAACAGTCAAAATTATGAATACCTTTGAGACATATTAGTGTGCGCTAGTAAATTATAATAGTAGCAGATAGTATGTAGCTCAATAATAAATGATGGTAGATAGATGATAGCTTTAGAATATATATTGATTGTGCATACCAATGACGAACCATATGCATGGAACACAAAATTAGTTTCTAAGCTTTTGAAATATGAGCACATGGATTTTTATCTTGATGGGTTGGGTAGTGCACATAATCCTTTAGCAAACCACCAAATGTGGTCCTCATGATAATAATAGGGACTAGATACATGTCAGTCGATTGGGAAAATTGGCCAGTCAATTTTTTCTGTACTGTATGATCTACAAAGAATGAGCACATGGCCTTCTTCTAGCTTCCGCCTGGCACTATTCACGATCTTCCTTGAACCGCCAATGACCACCGGCCCAGCCCCTACATCCAGCACCCCGCCCTCTCCTCACCTCCCACCACCGTCGTGCTTGGCACCGCCCATGGCCATCCGTCTAAGCCCCACCCGACCTCCAGATCGGGCACCAGCTGCTCCTGCACCCCCCGCACCCGTAAGACAGACATCGAAGCATTACTTCCCTAGCGAACTGGCACCCGTCTTTATTCGTCTTCATTCATGTGTCTTCAGGTTGGATTCTTTCGATCTAAGCTTCTCTTCATCGGCGGCGGTTGCTGTTCTGGTGCGTTGGTCCTATGGGGCCTTAGCACGACGACTTCTCAATTGTCTACTACAACAAGTTGTGCACGGCTCTGACGAGGGAGGGGCGATAACGACGGTGCACCTTCGGCTCGCTTCAGTGTTTGTAGTCGTCTCTAGATGGTTTATGAATCTGGACGTAATTTTTATTATTTCTGATGTTCATTGTACTTCCATGATTGGAAATGAATAGATCGACAGTTAAAAAAAAGCATGCTTTGCGAGTCGCCTTCAAGCTGGTCGTAATGGGAAGTATCATAATGTATGATACTACCTCCCTAATACATTAGTATCATATATTATTATATTTATTGCCATACATGACACATACTAGTATATCATTTATTATGATACGGTCTTTCTTCATTTAGTTCTATGCCACCTCATTAAAATTGCTAGTTGACTTGCCTGTTCCCTGCCCATGCTCCCATCCGTACTCCCATTTCATTGTTTTTCTTCTTTTTCCTTCTTAATCTAATCATCCCCTATTTCAACAGGGTGGGCCCTTTTATTTTGTTCAAATCAAATCAAGGCTCAGAGACAAATAAATTATCAATTCCCTCGATAAAGAAAAACCGACTCCTCCGTTGTTGCTATGCACTAGACCCAAAATGGACGCCGTACGATGAGGCCGGCGGCATAAAAACCCTAGCCCTCGGTCGCGCCGCGGCATGGCCACCGCCACGACCTACACGCTCCGCCTCACCCCGCCCCCGCCGCCACCGCGGCACCACGCTCCTCTCCTTCCGCAGCTCCGCCGCCGCGCGGCCGCGAAGGTGTCTGCTAGCTGGGTCCCAGCCGGCGGCGGCAACTCGGACGACGGGCTTGGCGGCTGGTGGCTCCCCGAGCAGCCGGCGGAAAAGGGGAGGGCAGGTAGATCTCTGACTGAGTACGCTGCTCGCTGAGTACGGGACGCGGAGAGATTGTACCTTTGAGAGGATATTTTGTTGTTCCGCTGTGACCCGTGGGGATTGCATTTGCAGGGTTCGGGAAAGCTATTGTGGTCGGGTTGGGTGCTTCGGCAGCGATCGCTTTGGCTGGGATCACTTGGCGCTCTCCATCCTCGAGGAAGTGTAAGTTCGTCCCCATTTTAGCCCCAACAACATAAATACTAGTCCCTGAAAGTTGTAAGAGGATAGAGGAAGTACAGCAGAGCATTGTAAAATTTGTTTGAACCTATGTTACCCAAGCTGCCAAGTACCTTTACTATTCTCACCAGCTTCATGCTGTTCAAAATATAAAGGTAGAGTTGGAGCTTGTGATAATCATTTGAATTGTTTGGTTGTTGGGAACTGTCTACTCTTGTACAACTTTAATCTCTGCTAACCTGCTATAGATTAGATTCACGTCTGATGTGTTTACGATGGCAGCGATGCTACCCCCCCTCCCCTCGCGATAAGAGTTAGCTCGTTTCAGGGTTATGGAAGGACTAGATAAACAATTTGAACACCGCTTTTCAGGTTTACAGCAACTTATCGGTGCCCCATTGCATTATGTTCAAGAGAAGCTTTCAGTGGCGGACTCCACAGAAATTCCTGAAGATGATGCAAGCGTCAGAGAGCTGGGTACAATTGATGTTTCGAGGGTGAATGTTGATGAGAGGAATGCCACATCACCTGATGATTCAAGCCAAAACCACATACCAGCTGGTGGTGTCCGTATTTCTTTTACAGTCCCTGTAGATCCCATGCATGAGGAAGCTTTGTCCATACTGAAGAAGCTACAGGTGTGTACATATTTACAACTTTGCATCTTAATTTAGGTTTCAGTATGGTACCTGATATGAAAAATCTTCCTTGTTGTTATTTTTCACTTGGATTCTCTATCTTCTTTGCATATTAATTTTGTGTGTTGTTGTGCAGTATCACCTAACAATTGATTAAACAAAGAAAATTATCTTGATCACCTAGTTCATATACTTGTCTAAATATCATTCATCTAAAAAAATACTTATCTAAATATCATACGATTTTAAATTACACTCCTACTATGTTTGAAATTTAAGTGTTTATGTAGTTTACACGACGTGCTGTGTATTTTATGAGTGACTTGTCAATCCCTTTCAGCCTAATTGTCTTCTAAGAAAAACCCAGTTATTTAAAGCAACATTAGTTCTTACAATGTTTCATCACCTTCTGTGCCTCAGATAATTGAGAATGATGCTAGCCCTGGTGACTTTTGTACTAGGAGGGAATTTGCAAGATGGTTTGTTAAATTATGCTCAAAATTAGAGAGGTAATGAAGCAATGCAGTATTTACAAAGCATCTGAGCTTTGCATGCCATTTTAATATTGCCTTATTTATCACTGTCTTGCAGAAAAAGGATGCACAGGATTATACCGAATCTAATAACTTCTGGTTCAGTCGGAAGTGCGTTCGATGATGTAAATTTTGATGACCCGGATTTCTTGTATATTCAGTGTAAGTTTCTATTTGCATTGAATGACCTAAAGCTTTGTGTAGTAAGTCCTTACATCTCAAAGATAGGCTTCATATCCACCTAGCCAAACCAATGCCGGTCAAGCAAGTCTTGGCAATGCACATGCCAAACTTTCGTAGTGCTTATGTATGATTTCGTGTTGAACCTAGTAACGAACAAATAGATGGTCTTTCCTTCCACACTACTTTGGCCATGCAATGTGAAGTGATGCTCTTTTGATTTCTGAGCCTACGCCTTCTGTTGTGAAACAAAATATTTTTAGTTGGATTTTCAGATGCTGATAATCTAATCATTGTTTTGATGGTGAAAAGCTTTAGGAGAATCTGGCATTGTGCCTAGCAAGCTATCAAGCTTCTTTGGAACATCGGCAAATGGCTCTCAAAGTGCCAACAGAAATTCCCACTTCCTACCTGAAAGGTACTAACATATGGAATATGTAGTTTCCCCTTAATGGTGATAACTGAAATGTTCTAATAAAATGTATTCCTTGTTGCTGATGTAGTTATCTGTCACGTTTTGATCTTGTTAACTGGAAACTACTAGTGGAGTATCCATTTGCATCAGAATTAGACCAAAAGGTACATATATCTTCTGATCTTTTTATGCTCTACTACAGTGTTTCTATTCTCTAGTTTCATTCTTCCGTGAATCCTGACTCTGGTTACAGTCCAGATGCTGAGTAAAAATGTTCATACGTTGGATTTGAGCGCTTGGCCAGATGTAACAGCGTCCGTATTTATGGACTTGTTTGGCGGTGACCACAGCATCGTCAGCAAAGTTTTTGGTATGATTTGCTAATAATTTATTTATATATGCCGTCAATTGGTTGCAAGGCTATGATTTTCTATAAATTGCATTACTAAGAGTAATAGGCTTACCAAGACTACAATTTTCTTTGTCATTTTGATGATTTCTTGTTTTAGTGACTGGGAGCTCTGTTTTACTTTGCCATATGCTAATGGTGTGTTTCAACTTGTTTTTACATGTGCTTTGTTTCAGTGTAGCCATGCATCTCTGCGGTCTCTCTTTCAGTTGTTTGGCTTATTTTTGCTACTATTAAGCTCATGCATAAGCTATGTTGTTTTTTATTCTTAAGTTGTATGTATCATGTAGCAGAAGTACTACAGCAGGCACACCCACAAGGCTATATGCCTGTGCACGCAGCAGCACAGGCAGGGCCCTTACATCTGTTGACTTGGTCTCGAACTCAGTCAATTGGTACCAGACTAGGATTGGCACCTAATTTGTTGCAGGTTCAGTTAGTTTGGTAGTCTGGAGAGACACCTGATTGGAAGTCTCTTGAGTTCATCTTAGCTTCAGATTCTATTTCCATCAACTTGGTTTCAGAGTCAGTCACTTAGCACCAGATTAGAGTTTGGCACTAATTGGTTGCAGGGTCTGTTCGTTCCATATCAGGGGACACACCAAATTGGAAGTCTCTTGAGTTCATACTAGGGTGGGGTTCTATTTCAATATTACTAGAGGATTGACTCTATTGTAAAGAGAGGGGATGTACAGGGAAGACAAATAGACAGTCAATCTATAAACTATTTAAAATGGAGGCTTACCTCCAAGAACCCCGACCATCTTGCACCTGCACTCCACAATGGCAGACCACTAGACTAATCCCCATGTTCTCGTCCAACCACCACCTATGTTTACCCTCTACACAATAAGTCCCATGGCAGTGTAACTTCTCAGCTGCTGGGAAAACCTCACTGCTTATTGTTTTGTCCATATGATATTACCTAGTAGACCCCTGAGCGTCTCACCCTTCAGGTTTTCTTCTTCTCTGTACTGTACGAACTCCCTGTAACACTTTGCAAAGAAAAGAGTAAGTTTGTTATGGTAAAGTTCCTTTAAAATAATTGGTTGTGGATTCTGCTATCCATCATTTACAGTAATAACGAAAGTGCTCTTCGCTCAGCATGGTCTGTTTGTCCTGAACCGAGATTGAACTGGGTTGTTTCTATGTAAACAATATGGATGGAGCTCGTGTTATCGAGTAAAGAATCTAGGGCTAGTTGAAACTTATAAATTTGGGCAACTTTGCCCTATATATGCTTGTCCCACTCAAAGCTTCTCTGTCTTGTTTGCCTGTTCAATGTATGAATCTATATTAGAGGGATCTAACTTTAACTTTTGGGAATGTTAAGTGGTTTGCAATGTTCTGGGGAAGACATTAAGTGTGCCAAATTAGGCCATTGCAGCCTGTGGATTACTTGAACTGCATATTTGTCCTGGTCCTTGATTTTATGATGATATCTTTGTTTTTGGTTTAACAACTGTTACAAAAAGTTGTGGAGTTATGGACAAGCATGACCTTAGCTGACTATTTTCTGTATGAATGCACCAGTACAAGAACTGTTGCTCGTACTAGATATTCCTCTCTAGTGTCATTTTGCGATTCATATTGTTGCCAACATCAGTAAGTGGATCAGCTAAGATCACTAACTTGTGCTATCACTGTATTTGATAGGAAACACCAGGCGCCTTCAACATCATAAGCCTGTAACAAAAGCGCAAGCGGCTGCTGCACTGACCAGTGGTAGAATGGAAGAAGTAGTACCCGATGAACTAAATAGACTTGAAGTAGAAAATCAGTCCCGGCTTTCTGCTGTGGGTGAAATGATGGAAGAGTTAATTAATAGAGGGGATATAAAACAATATTGGGAAGACAAGATGAAAAAGGAGCAAGACCGTGGGTTTGAAGTTGAGAAGCATCTTCAAGATGTTCTGCACGAGCTTGCAAATGAGAGGATGGATCAAGAAAAGGAAATTGCAGACTTGCTAAAAGAAAAATCAGCTTTAGAGCGTCAGAATCAGGAACTCGTATGTTTAAGGTCAGAAGTTGACGGCATGTATGATAGACTAGCCACTCAGAGTCTAGAGATCATGGCTGATGAAGAAAATCTGGAAAAGTTGTCCTCTGATATGAGCAGCAAGCACCAAGCTGTCACAGAAGCTAAATCATATCTTGAAGCTGAGAAGGAAGCTCTTACTATGCTAAGGTATGTCATTATACAGCCTTCACTTTTGGTTATGAGTATATGGTTCTGATACATAGCACCTGCAGACCCTGCACCGTGGTTTTATATTTATATGGTACTGCCTCTGTCCCAAAATATAAGAACGTTTTTAACACTACACTAGTATCAAAAACGTTCTTATATTATGGGACGGAGGAAGTACCAAAGAAACATTAGTTTGTCATCTTATGTCAGAGTGGGCACTGAAAATTTACGTGCACATGCTCTAGTTCAGGAAAAGGTGCTTTATCCTATAGTGTGAACTTTGCATATTGTTAAACCTGTTCATCTGCAAAAGTATAATAAGCGGAAAATAACCTGTCCTGCACTGAATGAAAATTATGTAGAATCTATTATTCTATTGATGTCAAAGGAGTGGTCAAGATCATCTGTCTGAATCGTATGCAAGTTAGCTCTTTTGTCCGGACTCACCATCCTGGATATCCATATATGACGCTAGTTTTTTTTTTTTGTATCAGGTCCTGGGTGGAGCAGGAAGCAGCGCGCGTGCATGAACGTGCTGAGGTACTCGAGAGGGCTGTGAGAAGATGGCGAGTCCCAGCTGATTGAGCCTGCACACAAAAATCTGCCATTTTATTTGGTGCAAGTCCCAACTTCCTGTAAAAAAAAAGTATGTTCATGTCGCCATCGCTTCGACTGTGTCAGTTACAAGTGCATGCCTCGCCAGAATGGAATGTCAGTATCTGCTAGGCCCATCTTTCCTTTGATGTTTATTAGCGACTTGCTTATGGCTGTCTCATGGGCAATGCCAGTTTTTTGTTGTTCCAATTCTAATGGTCTTGGAGGCTGCGACTCTAGAGAAATTTTGGGGGCTCCATTTTGCGACGATGCACTCTCAGCTGGGCAGGATTGCACGTATTGACGAATCTGTGCCATTCTATTCCCTATAATAATTTTGACGAACTGTGTTCAGATCGTCACTGGGGTATGTACTAGTGAGTTCCAAACGGATGGAAGTGGACGAGGATAAAACCTCTCATGGCGGCGACAATGGGGCTGAATCAGCCGCACGACGTTACCCACAGGCCACAAGGCCCACAACACAAGTAGCATTGAAGCACCCGTGCGCTCATCCCTCTGAGAGAAAAAGGACACGGCACATGAACCTATCTACCGCAGTTGGGTTCGTCACACGCAGGCAGGCAGAAGCGGAGGAGGCACGGCGCAGGATGCGAGCTCCGAACACTCATTAGCGAGCCGGAAATATCGGGTGGGCTGCTCACTCAATGCCCACCTCCCTTTCCCCTTTCTCCCACCCTCACCCTCTGACAGCCCCCCTCGCGAGACGGGTCCACCAAAACAATCGGGTGCAATCATACGCGCCAATGAAGCAGATCTTGCCGATGACGCCATTGCATTGTCCGTCGAGGTTCGAGTGTTCTGGTGGTGGCACAGGCATCATTTTTGAGAAATTGTGGGTGCATGTGCATGTGGGCTGGGTGGCCCAAAGCCACGCGGCTCGCACCACTCTGCATCGTTGGTTTTCAGCAGTCTGTTTATACCTGGCTACACACATCAACGGTCCAGATGATCAGAGACATCCCTTTCGGATGTAGATCACGGCAACATTTGTAAAATGAACTACTCTACGATGAACCCCTCCATAAACCTACCGTGCGAGTACGTGTGAGCCCAATGGATCTACCTGGAAAGGCCACTAGAAGCGTAACAACCACTCACTCACGCGTGGACCTGGCGGCCGGTGGGTGCTCCGTGTGCATGCCCCTTCCGTTTGCCGTGTTCCCCCATCGATTGCTCCAGCCCAAGCAAAACGCCTCCCAAGTGGCAATCCACCCATGTTTTCGTGTGTGACTCGCACATACGACGCGCACCCGATTATCGTTCGGCCAAACAAGATATTTATCAGTTTTTTTGTTCCTTTTTTGACAAATACTCCTAGATCTTTATCAGATTGGTCAGATGACGGGACAATGAAAAAAAAGGCCAGGGGAAAATTGGCGAAGCATCTCGTGCCAAAGGTAGCACTCCACTCATCGCTTGCACACAATCAAGCCTTGTCCACGAGTACTTTGGCCGGATTTTCTCCCCTCTATATGGGGGACTTCTTCGGTTCTTCCCGTTTAAGCTAAGCAGTTCCTTGGCCTGACAAATGCACGTAGTACTCATCTGTCCTAGACTTTGCCAAAGATAATAATTTAATTCTGTCCTAGATGTCGCTCTGCGTGTCCTCTACTCCTTTTTGGGGCTGAGATCTCTAATGGTAAAGCAAAGCTATAGTGTTAACTTGTACGCCATAAGCTGGCCAGTTTTGTGTCCACCAAGTTCCTTAACACCTGCAGATTATAAGAAGTTTAAAAAGTGATCTCAGTTCACTCTCTCTATAGTTGCACGACTCTTTTTTAGAAAAGGAGGATGACCCCCGGCCTCTACATCTGGACGATGCATACGACCACTTTATTAATTATTCTCACAAGACCTTACAAAATAATACCATAGTAAGGCTAAAGCCGTCGTCTAAGCAACAAACTGTCGCTACACCTATCCAGTTGATGAAGGGGCGCAAATAGCCTGGGCCTAATACCAAACAGACATCGCAGCCAAACCTAACATCTAAGACCTGAGGACCCATCCAGGACGCCTGCCAGAGGCCGCCGCCGCCAACTGCCACCGCTCCATCTTCAGAACTGTACTGATGCATCAACCTTGGTCGGTCTAGCTATCGTCGACGCCACCGCGGTGCCCAACGGCACCTCCTCCCTGGGCGCAAACAGCTGTGCACGTCGCGGTCGCCACTGATACACCTCAGCACCATGCTGCCAAGTACCACCAGCCGACACAGCTTGAAGTCTTTGGAAGATCTGTCGTGCGTAGCACCTGCCGACCAGGCATGACAAAGCTAGCACCTGTCAGTCAGGCATGACTTGACATCTCCACCGAAGCTCCGTGCAAGACGAAGCCGCTCCACCTCCTGCCTCTGACTTCCAGCGCTGCTCCACAAACGATGCTCCCAAGAGAGAAACGACACCGCAGTGCCGCCATTTTCCGATCTGGAACACCAGATCCTAGGGTTCCCCCCAGAGCAGCACGAGTGGGTCGACAGTAGTTAGACGACAATGCCTCCATCAAGGTAACGGCGTAGAACGCCACCATCGCCTGTCAACGGCTCGGTTTTCAGCGACAACCATGTCTCCCCAACTCGCAGCCGGGACTTGATGATAGATCTCGAGATCCGATCACCAAGCCTCTGGCCGGCCATCTTTGACGACGAAGATGACCACCATCATTGGACAACGAGACGACGCGAGATGAAGTAGGGCGTTGCCAGCGTGCGTCCTGGCCAGCACCACCGGCGCTAGGCCCATCCCGGACCACGCCTCGTTGTCGAGGGCAACGGCAAGCGCTGCCACGACGAGGACGCAGACCGGAAGCCCAGATCCGACCCACCCGCGCGCCGCCACGTGGCCACCACCAAGCATAGTTCAGGGCAGCCCCGCCGCCGTGAGGGACGCCGCCTCACGGGCAGCAGGCGCCAGCCCCCGGCGGAACACCACCGCGCGCCACCGGCCTCCGTGAGATCGCCATCGACCGCCGCGAGATCTGCGCGAGAACGGCGAGTACGCCCCGCCGCAACCTTCCCTGGGGACCACGCGGGCTTCGCCGGTGTCCCCTCCGGCGGCGGCGAAGCGGGGGAGGAGCGGGGAGGGGCGGCTGGCGGCGCGGTTAGGGTTAGGGGCGGGGAGGGGAGGAGGGGCGATATATGTGCTCTATATCTGGGCGGCCCTAGTTGCACACTATTTATGTTTTTTATTTGCGGAGAAAAGGGATGTTTTATTAATCAAGAAGCTGTATAGAAGTAAAACACACTTGGAAGTTGGAAATGAGAAAAAAAATGCGAAAATACACAATGGAACATGGGGCTAGGCGCACCTGAATTGGAAGAAAAGGTATAAATAGTCAAATATTTTCAAAACTTTTTGGCGACATACATGGTCTAGCATACCATTCACGATTAAGGTTTCGGGACAAAATGACTCTCAGTATTCCAAGCAAAATACAACAGAATCAATACTATATAAACTGCACTATTCATGATTTTTATAGCTGCACTTTTAAAAAAAAAATCCACTCAGAATATGACATAGCTCGTTTTTTCCGCGAAACTTTAAACGTGAGTATTATGCGAGACCATGTTTATCGCAAAAATGTTTCACTTTCTAAATATTTTCACTAATTTTTCTTAATCGGGTGCGCCTACACCCATGTTCCAAAAATCCACACTGAAAAATTGGCCCTAGAAGCATATGCTTTCATGTTGAAAAATATATACCTCAAAGTTCCATCTTTTTGGGAAATGTAATAATATGTGGATTTCAAATATATATAAAATATTAATTACTATAGGAAAAAACATTTTGCATGTAGCTGCAAACAATTCCATAATTGCACATACATGATTTTTTTAATTGCATATACATGATTTTCTTAGTCTTCTAATAACATTTATTTATAGTATATTGTTTGTTATGGGTTTTGAATGGCATCGTGGATCATGGTAATTTCATTTGCCCAACAACAGTTTGCCTATTTTAGTGTTTGTTTGACCCATCATTCACTACTTTTATGAGCACAACACAATTCACCAATTGCAAAACTGATCCACTTGTAAATATAGCTACAATTCTAAAAAACAAAAGTAAGTATTGCTACAAGGTTAGTTTGGTTAATCTGTCCCCTTTGCCGCTTGCTCTAGCAGTGTTTGCACATGTATGTATTTTATATTAGTCTATAGTCATTTGTTGGTGCAGCACATCATTTGACATTTTCTTACGAGAATTTGCAAGCGTATAACCCATTTGACCGTGTGCATGTTTTGTTGTTGATCTTTCAACACTTGGAAGTGCATCTTTTGTGTAGCACACAATTGACCAGTTCCCTAGGCTGACTCCTGCAAGGCAATTGAAAATGAGAACTAGGATAGAAGGTGTATACTGCAAACTTCTGAATTCTGATACCCCGCACCCCTAGGCGCTCCTGAAAACCTAAGGTTCGTGCACCTTCTAAAAATATTTATTCTTTACAAACAAATGCAGTAAGCAATAGAGTGTGGAATACCAACATGTCCAATCTAACATTCCATGATTATTAGAACAAAATAAAATAATGATGATGGGTTCGGTGTACCCAATTTCAAAACTTAACGAAGAATACATTGCTAAGTTGTGAAAAAAAAACAAAGAAATACATTCGTCTACATTTTTTTTTGAACATAAGTACAAACACAAGTGCTCATATACACGCGCATACACTCACCCCTATGAACACACACACACATCCTACCCCTATGAGCACCTCTGAAAGACTGAGCCAGCATATCATCTTGAGATTTACGAAGTCACTTTAGGCGCATCGCCGTCTACGGGAACGTCTCCTCCCAATGAATGCGCATCATCGGAAATCCTGAAATAAATCCAGAAATAAATGTGAGCACCAGGATTTAAACCTTAGAGGGCTGGGGATACCACAGTCCCTCTAACCATCCAACCACAGGTTGGTTCGCCATTCGTCTACATATTGAGTTGAAACTTACACATGCAATTTTAAGTAATTTCGTCTACATATTGAGTTGAAACTTGCACATGCAATGTTTAAGTAAGAGTTAAATACACTACAGGTGCCCTACCTTATCCGATGCGGTCAATTTAGTGCCTAAACTTGAAAAATACACAAAAGTGATGTCGTAACTTGTCTGGATGTTCAAATACGGTGCCTCTGGATGTATGCCGTCGTATCGAGTGCCCGCGTGGCATTCCAGTCTGTCGCGGGGCCACATGTCAGTGGTTGCCTACGCGCGTTGTGAGCTATGCATGTTGTTTTTTTACAGGAATGCCCCTGGATTTTAATTACTTCTCGCAAAAAATACCCCTTGATTTTAATTAATACTCGCAAAAAATACCAGGAAGTCAGCGTACAGGGACTTCGAACATGGGATATGTCGTTGCCTGACAATCGAGCGGACCAGGCGGCCACGGTCTGGTTTGCGCTTAATTATCAGCAAGCGGTTTATATAGATGATTGCACGTATCGCTCTGCATATGCTTCTACTGGAGTAATTTTCTTTTTATTTATTCCAAGTTACTATCTTGTCTTTCTTCGAGTGATGTTTCTGTTTAGTTTTCATGATACGTAAAAATTTCCATGTGAAAAAATAAAAATAATTATCAATATATAATTTTGTTTATTTGTATCTCTATTCTATTTCCATTATAGTGTACTTTCAAGAGATAAACACAAACTTTTTCTAAAATTGATGTGGAATTAAAGAGTTGAAAGTTATTAAAAACATGGTGAGCACATTTTGAAAGACACGTTCACGTTCATGTTCATTTTTCATTTTCATATTATTTTAAAAAATGTTCACCGTGTTTTCTGAAAATATTGAATGCCTATTAAAAAATATTGTGTAATATTATTCTTAAATTTCTACAAACACGCTCATGTTAGTACATTTCTGGAATTTATTATTGTCACACAATAATATTTAATACACGTTGAACATTTTTTAAAATACAATATTTTCAATTTTCAATAATTGTGTATTTTAAAAGTAGAATGAAGATACACAGTAATTTTTCGTGCTTATGGTCCTCAATGAAGATGCATAAATTTACACAATAATTTTTAATATACGTTCAACTTTTTATGTCCACATAAATTTTAGAAAAATTTCATGTTTATCTCTTCAAGGTACACAATAATGAAAATAGAGTAAAGATATAAAATAAACAATAATTGCAGATTGATAATTATTTTATTTTTCCATATAGGAAAATTTATGTATCATGAAAATTAAACAGAAACTTCACTCGAAAAATATGTGCAAAGCAATACGCGGAATCGTGCATATAAGTTGCTAGCTAGCAGTTAAATGTAAACCAAAGTGTGGCCTCTCGGTCCACTTGTTTGTTAGGCAACCAGGATGTCCGTGGTTTGAATTCTCTTCATGCCAGCTTGTGTTTATATTTTTGTGAGAATTAATTAAAGTACAAACGCGTTTCCATAAAAAAACAGCTTGCGTCCAGCATGCGTAACGATTTTTTTCAAGAATTAACTAAAATCCAGGGGCATTTCTGTAAAAAAACTACACGCACAGTTCACAACACGCCCGCAGCCACGGACATGTGGCCAAGCGACACGCTGACATGCCCCACGGGCACTTGATACGGCGGCATACCTCTAGAGGCACCGTATTTGAATGCCTAGACAAGTTACGACACCACTTTTGTGTATTTTTCAAGTTTAGGCACCAAACTGACCGCGCCGGACAAGTTAGGGCACCTATAGTGTATTTAACTCGTTAAGTAATATGACCATTTCTGACCTGGATGGTTTTCTTTTTGAAAATGATACATCTTAAGTTTCTCATTTATTAATTATTGTGTGTGTGTGTGTGTGTGTGTGTGATCTTTTGTCGTATTTTGCAGAACTTGCATGTCTTTTTGGCTAAGTTTTATGAAGTAGGTTCCGATGTACACAGGTTCTTAAAATCCCTTCTAATGGCTACATACCGTTCTTAAAAACCCATGTCATGACATGGGTGAGACACCAAAATGATTGTAACCGTGATACTTGAGTAAGACAACAAATTATTATTATCCCGCAAAAAGAGAGAGGCATATAACAGGCAGAATGAAATGAGCACACAAGGAAACGGTGCAATATTTACGGCACGGTTCGTTGAACACATAGGCGTTTGGACTCATGTGACCTGGCTTATAGGTAGAATTAAAGCGAAAATAGTCTTAACATTCACGCTGCGCTGATCAATCTAGCACATAAATCATTTTGGTCAAAAAAAAATCTAGCACATAAATCATGAGGATTTCTAAAGGAGAATAACTTGCCTAGATGATCAACTCCCACAAGCAGGTTTGCTCAGACAACACCAAATTTTGCAGGAAAGTATAGTTTATAATTCCTATCATTACAAGACCATTAATGAAAAAAGAAAAGCAATCAGAGCACTAAGAAGAAGCAACATATACACGAATACTCTGCCTCTCTCACCGGACAAAACACAGAGCAAGCTTCGCCATCTTTCCGCTCTGCTCGGCTCAAGCCGCGGCCCAAGGAAGGACGAGGAGGAGGAGGAGTGCCTCCGCACGGACGCTGGCTAGCAGACGCCGGCGTTGGCAGCGAGCTTGAAGGACGCCGGGAGCGGGCTGCGCATGGGCGACCGGGGCGGCTGCGCGAGGCGGTGTCCGTCGGCGTCGTAGTAGATGACCCCGGAGAACTCCAGCGGCTGGCAGCGCTCGCCCATGAGTATCTCCTTCCTCCATAGCCCGCCCTCTTCCTCCTCCCGCCCCGCCGCCTTCCCCTTGCCCGTCGGCAGCGAGAAGGCCTTCCTCCACGGCGCCACGGCCGGCTTGCCGTTGCCGTTGCCGGCGCCCATCCTCCTCGCCGCCCGCTGCAGCCGCCGCGTGCACGTGCTCACCAGCGCCGCCACCGCCTGCAGGAGGCTCGCGCCCATCTCCGTCCGGCCGATCTCACGTTCCTTGGCTGCCTGTGTGGTCTCTGGTTTGTGTGTGCTGTAGCGGAGTTTACTGCTCTGGGGTGGTGGCCGTCGGGTTTGGCGGCATATATAGGCGGCGGGGGGGCCTCGGGTCTGGGTGGTGGTGGCGCCGCGCGAAAGTCAAACAAGTGGGTTGGAAAGAGATTTGTCTACTTATTGCTGCTAATCGGCGTGATCTAATCCAACGGGATGCTATCCATCTTCCTTCCTCTCGCAAGAGAAATTGAAACTTTCTGCTCGAGCTCCAGATTCACCACCACATCCCAGGAGTCTAAATTGATATTCTTCCATGGAGTTTCCGTGTACTGTGATCCACAGTATCCTCTGTGATCTTGTATACCCGATGCAATATTCTACGCTTGAAATACTTATGCACTACTAATTATGTAATGTCTGACTAATGATCTTAGTTTTCCATATATTTTCTGCAATACGGTGATGAAGATGGCGGCTGACCTTTGGCATGGCAACCTGGCTCGTCCGTCAGTGGATGTGGACAGGGAGAACATAAAACGCAATAATTCATTTCACCTGATTCGTCTGCGTTCACGTACGCACCCGAGCTCCAGTTTACGGCTCTTGTGATTTGTGAAGAGCGAGAAGGCGTCAAGACGATGATCACGCGGCATTAACCTCACAAGATAACCTCTCCCGCATTTCTTCCTGGTTGACCCCGAAGTAATTTAACCTACGTGCCCTTTCACGTACCATATCGCTAAACGCCCATCACTTTCGATTTTGTGTGAGCCGACTAAAACGCGCAAGTCGATCAGCGTAGCATTGCAAATTGCGGCGGCACCAAAAGAATCCAGGATCAGCCGTCAGAGGTGATGTTCTTTTTCCTGAGCACGCAAATTGTCTGCCATTTTTTAAATAGGGGGTAGGATACTACGGCTCCTCGGAAATTGATATGATCATATTAGCAATTTAGCATCAGGAAACTGCTGCTGCTGCTGCAGTTTGCCGGACAGTGGCGTTCCTCTTCCTCTGCTTCCAA
>NC_041393.1:177643993-177648327 GCF_002162155.2 Triticum dicoccoides | reverse complement strand
GAGAGAGAGAGAGAGAGAGAGAGAGAGAGAGACTACAGCGGATGAGCGTCACCGCAGATAAGTCGAAAGCCCTTTGGGCAAAAGTTGGGGCATCCGGTTCTCTATGGACCGCCTGTGTACGGCTTCCACTGACGATATGAGCTGCGGTGATGTCATTTGAGACTTTGACATGGTTTAATGTCAGACCTCTTGGCATCGGAGACCAAATTGTGTTATTACGCTAGAGGCCCCGCTTGGGAGGCTTGTAAAGCTGAGTAATTACACGACATCGCCGTTCAGGAATGGAAGCGTCCAATGCAGCCGGATGTCTTTTCTCTTGCGAACTGTCGTTTGGATCCTCGGTGGTGGTGGTGGTGGAGACGAGTGCTTCTCAAGTTTACTGAACCAGCATATTTGCAGGGAAACAGAATCAACTCCTCCCAGCTCATTGCTCATACACTATTCCAGTCAAAGCATGTTGATTCAGCTGGCCGAACAATTCCAGTCAGGTGACAGTTTAGTCAAGCTGAACGTGCGAACCGGAGCACTTGGAAAAAAGGTAGATTCGGGTGTGGCCTTTTGTGATTTTGTCAACATTTCAAGTCAAAATTCGTATCACATACTAGTATATATATATATATATAGCAGCCTATAGCAGCAGCAGGAAAGACCAGCAGAATGTTTGGGAATGATGGCCGTCAATCCCCAAACTCGACAGTCCCGCCATGGCCCATCCGGTTAGGTGAAAACAAACGACAAAAACTAGTATTACGTGCTCACCTTTATGCATCTCTCCGCCAAAACGTGCGTCGTTTGAACATTTATCTGGGTACGCGCGAGCTGGCTGAATAATCTTCAGTCTGGGGTAGATGTCGTGCGTTAGGGCGCATGCACGGAATGGCGAACCGGATTCTTTGCTCTCTCGAACAAAAGGCAGAGGTCGTGTTACTTTGCAGTTTCTTATATCTGGAATAATATATGATCAGAATCATCAGTGGCCATGTACGCAAGATCACGCGCATCAAAGCACCATCGCACTCCTATGGTATGTATGTGGAGATCCCGAGAGGAAATGAACTTATCGTGGCGCTCAGAAACCGACGTAACGGCCGGTTTCGTCAGGTGCTAGTACCAAGGACGGACGAAGGGGCACGGCGCCGGCGGTCGTCGTCGTCGTGCTCGTACCGTATCGCATCGTATCTTCTCGGGAAGCTGCGTGTCCGTTGGGCGCGGCGCTCTGTGTGGGTACGCCGGCCGGCCCCGAGTTGGCCACCGGAGTAAATGCGTGGGCACGGCCACGGCAGCAACGCCGCTCTACCGGACGATTTTGTCGCCATTGGCTTCTCTTTCTCTGGTCAGTTCACACCTTTTCCGCACAAAGAAAAATCTCATCGCAGACTACATTTCCGTTTGGCACGTTTTGGTCTTCTCTGATGTTGGGTGTGTTCGTATGTATGTCGCTCCCCCTGCCGAACAAAACGTCGACGGAGACTACTCTCCCTTTGCAAAGACTCGAGCCGGTCAGTAGAGTGCTCCGCCCGGGGTAAAGTCTGTTTTAAACCTTGAACTCGTACGCGTGGTCGTTTTTAAACCCCGACCATCAAATCCCGGAAATCGGCACCCTCAACTCCCTAATCCCGGTTGAAATGATCGATATGCTTAACTAGGTTAAGTAACAAATAGGTGTCTAAATGTGCAACTAGGTAAATAACCTATATGATGCAAACAACAACAACAACAAGTGCAAGCAAATGATACAACACAATAATAGCTTGCACAAAATAAAGGAAAGAGATAACCACAAGTAAAGCCGGTGGATACGAGGATGTGTTACCGAAATTCCTTCCCTTTGGGGGAAGTATGTCACGCCCAATATGCGACCCTATCCAAAAGGAACTCGAAGGTCCCACCAATGATAGACCCGCATATTGAAACGCTTTTGCAAGGTGGATATCATTACATCAACATTACATAATAGATGGAGATACATACATAAGGCATACAATGCCACATGAATACAACATCACAATACATAAGAGCATCATCCGACTACGGATGAATCACAAACAGAAAATCAAACGACATCCACCCTGCTAGCCCAACCTGGAACCTATCCCCTGATCAAAGAAGAAGCAGAAGAAGAACTCAACACAAGCAAGCATCGCTCTCGCGTCATGATCATCGCATAACCTGTACCTGCAACTGTTGTTGTAGTAATCTGTGAGCCACGAGGACTCAGCAATCCCATTACCATGGGTATCAAGACTAGCAAAGCTTAAAGGGAAAGGAAGGGGTAAAGTGGTGAGGTTGCAGCAACGACTAAGCATATATGGTGGCTAACATACGCAAATAAGAGCGAGAAGAGAGCAAGCGGAACGGTCGTCAACTAGCAATGATCAAGAAGTGATCCTGAACTCCTACTTACTTCAAACATAACCCAGAAACCGTGTTCACTTCCCGGACTCCGCCGAAAAGAGACCATCACGACTACACACACGGTTGATGCGTTTTAATTCGGATCTGGTGTCAAGTTATCTACAACCGGACATCAACAAATTCCCATCTGCCAATAATCGTAGGCACGGCTTTCGAAAGATTATACCCTGCAGGGGTGTCCCAACTTAGCCCATGACAAGCTCTCGCGATCAACGAAGGAATAGACCTTCTCCCAGGAAGACCCGATCAGACTCGGAATCCCGGTTTACAAGACATTTCGACAATGGTAAAACAAGACCAGCAAGACCGCCCGATGCGCCGACAATCCCGATAGGAGCTGCACATATCTCGTTCTCAAGGCAACACCGGATAAGCGAATCGTACAGGAACCGACGAACCAAGTTGCCAAGGAATGGTCCCGCACGGTGCTCTAGGTTGGACCAACACTTAGACAAGCATTGGTCCGGGGGGGCTGTAATAAAGATGACCCTTGGGTTAATTACTCCCAAGGGAAATATAGGTGGTGGTGAGGCAAATGGTAAAATCAAGGTTGGGCCTTGCTGGAGGAGTTTTATCCAAAGCGAACTGTCAAGGGGGTCCCATAAATCACCCGACCGCGTAAGGAACGCAAAATCCGGGAACATAACACCGGTATGACGAAAACTAGGGCGGCAAGAGTGGAACAAAACACCAGGCATAAGGCCGAGCCTTTCACCCTTTACCAAGTATATAGATGCATTAATAATATAAGAGATATTGTGATATCCCAACATAACCCTGTCCACCATGGAGAAATCTTTAACTTCACCTGCAACTAGCAACGCTATAAGAGGGCTGAGCAAAGCGGTAACATAGCCAAGCAACGGTTTGCTAGGAAAGGTGTCAAAGGTTAGAGGTTCATGGCAACATGGGATGGCTCAACAAACAGATGATAGGTAGCGCAGCAAAGCGATAGAACGAAGCAACTAGCATAGCAATGATAGTAGTGAGATCCAGGGTAGCGGTCATCTTGCCTGAGATCCCGCAAGGAAGAAGAACGAGTCCATGAAGAAGACGAACGGGAGTAGTCGAACGAATCCTCACAATCGCAACATTACTGGAACTAAGAAGCAACACCGAAAAGAAACAAACAACATGGTAAATACACAAGCATAAACATGGCATGATGCACAAACAAGTATGATGCATGTCCGGTTTAATGAGGCATGGCATGGCAAAGTGCACAAACAATACTACAAATTAAGTGGAGCTCAATATGCAACGAGTTGCATATTGACAAAACACCACATGCAATTATTTAGTTTGATCTCGTTATAAGCTACTCAACAATATTAAATGTTATTAAACATGGCAAGAGGTGAAACATAATGAAACTACCTATCTAGGCAAGTTTAAATGAGGCCGGAAACCACAAACAACAATTCCGGAAAATCCCCATATGCAAATTATGGATTCGGTACTGTTCTGCCCTAAACACAATTTTATTGTAAACAGCAACATAAAGTGGACCATGTTAAACTAGGCATTTTTCCACCCCATTTACATATAAAGTTTAATTAATTTGGAGCTACGGTTATTTAGTTATGAATTAAAGCATTTTAACATGGCATAATGCAAAATAAACACAAGCAGCATGTTAAACATTTTAAACATGGATGAAAGTGACATATTATTAATCTACACAATTTTCTGATCATTTTACATATATAAATTATTTTAATCCGATGCACAGTTGTGGAGTTATTATATGCATGAAATCTAGGGGTTTTCTGTAAATCTGTAATTCCCTGGATAAATAGCAAATTCGCAGAACGAAAAAAAAACTACTCTGGGCCGAATCTGACTGGGCCAGCAGTGCACAGGGGAGGGGCTGGAGGAGCGCTCACCCATGGGCTCTTGGCCCGGCTGGAGAGGAGGAG
>NC_041393.1:177643130-177643729 GCF_002162155.2 Triticum dicoccoides | reverse complement strand
CACGGGGCCGAGGTCAACGCGCAGGGGAGCGAGCGGCTCCTCTGCTTGCTCCCGAGCTAGGTCATCGCGGCGACAGCGGTAGAAGACGACGGCGGCGAGGCGATGGCGAGGCCCGAAGGCGGCGGGGAGGCTGGGGAACGGACGGATCGGGGCGGCGCGGTGCCGGATCCGGCCACGGGAGGAGCTTGGAGGGGCTCTGGCGCCGGTGACTCGTAGCGGCGGCGAGCTCCATGGAGGCCATGGCGGCGCTGCAGCAGAGGGAGAGGGAGGTCGGGGTCAGAGAGCGCTCGGGGGAAAACGAGAGGAGGAGAGGGAGCGTGACCGGCCTGGGGGTCGCCGGCGGGGACGGCTGCACCACTCCGGCGAGGCTGCCGGCGGGCGGGACGGCAGGAGGCGTGCGGGAAGAGCTTGGAGAGGGGCGCTCCTGCGCTGCGGGCTGCAGCGCGGGGTCGGGCCGACCCGGGCCCAGATGGGCTTGGCGGGCCTAGGACGGGCCTAGCGGCGCGGGGAGCGTGGGGAGAGGCACGGGGCGACGCAGGGAGGCCGCGTGGAGGCCTCTGATTGGCCGTGGCGGTGGTGGAGGCGATGTGGCGGCCGTT
>NC_041393.1:177635063-177642516 GCF_002162155.2 Triticum dicoccoides | reverse complement strand
GGGGGGGTTGAAGCCCTCCGATCTCGATCGGGCGGTTCCGGACGCGAGGGGGGGTTAGGTGGGCTGCAGGTGGGCTGTGAAGAGGGGTTGGGCTGAGAGAAGAGGAGAGAAAGAGAGGCCCGGCAGTAGTTTCGGAGACCGAAACGTCCGACGATTAAACCGGCAACGGTGCCGCTATGGATGACGGTTGGGCTATCAAACGGACTCCGAATGCGATGAAATTTGGCAGGCGGTCTGTCTACACTATAATAAGACCGCACGACAAGTTGCAACCCATTCCGAGAACATTTTTATGCCACTTATAAAATAATATTTCGGAGGTGCCGCGGGCGCGTGCGAGTGTATCTGGGCTCGGAACGGACAACGGAGAGAACCGGCGGGACCCGAACAGATGCAAGTTTTATGAAAACATATGGATGCGATGCACATGATGCTATGAGATGAGATGCCCGACATGAACAAAAATTCAAAACAAACGACAAAAACCCAACCACGAAGGAAGTATCATATAGCATCTCCGGAAAAGGCAAGAGTCGGAGTTACGAATATGGAAAATTGTATCCGGGGCGTTACAACACTCCACCACTACGAGAGGATCTCGTCCCGAGATCTAGGATGGCACCGGAGGGAAAAGGAAAAGGAAGAGAAGAGGTAAAACTAAGTTGCTTTTTCGACCAATGAGTGAAACCAAAGAACCTTGAGAGGTTGAAAAGTTGAAAGAAAGAACACAACGGAATTGAACACAATTGAGAGCACTGCGGTAGAGAATAGAAACAAGGGGCACCATGTGAACTTTGGAGGTTGCAAAGGCACAAATCAGGAGTTTAATGGACAAGAAGGAATTGAAACCACTCTGGTTGAAACGAGATAAGAATGAATAATAATGATATAATTTGGACAACACTCCGACTGAAAATAGAAGGAATTGAACATGAATTTGACAAGATGAGAGGATACTTGATGAGATCAACAACACACTACCTTCGAAACTATTATAAGAATGGCACAAGGGGTAAGAAAGATTTCAGACAGCTCTCCGGTTGAGGAAGGAGGCAAAACTAGATAAGATGAGAGAACTCGAATGAAAACACGACACTTCGGTTAAATGGATAAGAAAGAAAAGAACACGATCCTCACAATTCGAGATGATGAGTGAAAAGAGCAACATCACAATGCCTCCGGGAGAAAGAATAGAAGATAGATCATTGAAATAAAAGAATGGAGAAGAAAATGCCAACTTCTGCCACAAATGAACTTGGAAAGCATACTTGCAAAGAAGGATCGAACGGAGTTGTTGGAAAATCAACAACGAAAAGCACAAGCTTGTAGTGGGATTATGGAAACATCTCAAAATGATGAGGTGACAACCTGCCACTAACAAAAAACAATTGCTTGTTTGAGATCAACGAAGGGATGAAAACTGCTTTTGCCGAGAGGATAGGAGAAAACTTGGATCTTAGATAAGCACCACAAATAGCAACATTCCTTAGGGAAGGCTTTAGGTGAAAACTAACCCAAGATAACTCCAACAAAGAGATTGATGGATTTAAAATACCTCATTCTTGAAAACAATATGAATCATGAACCATGAAGGAAATTGTGAAGAGTGACATAACACCATCTCAAGAGATAAGGTAGAAAGAATTGCACTTCAGAATGCAAGATGAAGAATGCTTGAACTCCCCAAAACAAAACATGTGTTGAGCACCATGTTTATTTTTTTGAGTAAAGCTTGGCGGGTCATAACTTCGAGAGAAATCTTGAAGAACAAAATGAGAATGAAAGGAATCCTTGACGAACCACCATGTAGAGCTTCCATGAAGAACTCCGGTAATAAAATCAAAGGATGAAAACAAAGAAGGAGAATTTGAAAACACAAGGTGAAGCCTTGCAATGATTTAGATGGAGCTTCGCGATGAGATAATGCGGAAAACTTCAAACTCCGGAAAAGAAAAGATGAAGCATCTCGAACCGAGAAATGTGACATGATGAACAACTCTGGAAAGAAGAAACTAGATCACTCGGATGAAACAATAATAAGAATTACGGTATGCGTATCCTTCACCAATTTAAATTGATGGCAAACAACGGATTTGGCATACTACTTATTCTCGTAGAAAGGATTAAAAGAGATATGGCACAAACTTGAGAAGGTATAGATGGAAACACCGGTAGGATTGGAAACAACGAATGAATTAATATGATAACAAAGGAAGAGAAATCCTGAACGAACCACCGTAAAAATAGGAAAAGAGAGTAGCAAGGGCACAATTCACTGGGAAGACTTAGAAAGCGAATGAAGATACTTGAGGGGATTTAGATACAAGAGAACGAAGAGATCATGAACTGATTAGAGAATACTTGAGCAATGCACCGGTAAGATTTGGATAACGAGAGCTGAAGGTTGAGAATGAGGAATTATGACATGATGGCCTTCGGAGGTAAGAAATGGAAACAACTCATGACATGCTCCGGATAGGTAAGAAAAGAATTCTCACAATCAAAAACAATTATGAGAGGATGGCATAAAGCTAGAACCATGAATCTTCAAGAGAATGGACCCAGATTTAGAGGAAAACTCTTCTTCGGTCTTCAAATGTTGAGAATGATGATGAGAACCACCCTGAATTGTTGAGATACTCCGGAAGAATTAAAAGAGGAAAGGTTGAGCCAAAGATGAAAAGAATTTGAAAACGACCTTGGAGAAGGCATGTGACTGATGAAAATTCATTCTTACGTCAAACTCGAAAAGAATTAGGAATGGCTCCAGAATAATTAGAAGAGTCAGGTAAGATCCTGAGAAAAGACCTGTGGGTTAGGGCCCACTCAAAATATACACCACTGGAAATGATTTTAAAGAGAGATTGCACCGGTTGAATTAAATAGCTTGAATGAGATAACAACCTCGAAATATCTTGAACGGATTGAGAATGGAAACACAAGTCTTCTGAGATATCTTCAGCACTCTAGAACAAATGAGTAGCGAGAAGTGAATGATAAAGAGGTGCACCGGTATGAAAAAGCATTTGACACGAGGAAAAGAATATGATCAACACTGAAAGCTTGAAATGGATCCACAGGAGAAGAAAAAGAACGAAGGATGATGAACTAAGCTCGTGAGCATCTTCACGAGGGATCACCGGATCAGAACATTGATTGAAAAGAATGAAGAGACTTCACATGAATAAATGGATACTTGATTAAGAAATCTGGGTCCTTGAAGAAAAAAGGGTGGGAGGGCGGGAAAACAAAGGCAACTTGGTACAGATGAAACAAACACCATTGAGAAAACTTAGAATTGATCTTGCGGATGGGGAGAATGATGGGATCATCTCAAAGAGAAGCGCACCGGTTGGAAAAGGATTAACATGACAACCTCAATTATCAAAAGGATTAGTACTCCCATAGAAATATGAGAACACCACTTGAAAGGTATGGAATTCAACATTTGACTTCGAAGCAACTCGAATACCACAAATAAAACAAAGCAAAAGATTTGGCTTGCAGAATAAGCCGGAAACAAACATATGATAGATCCCATATCGTATCATGTGTCTGTTGGAAAGATAAAACTAGAGCTACTTGAATTCCCACCTATAAACTCCCGAAACTTTCTGGTTATGCAATCTGGTGTTGGGGATACAGGGGAAGCAATATATCTCACCCAAACTAACAATACCTACATCCAAGTTGTTTCCATCCGTCAACACATAACCAAGAAACCTTCGGAAATCGTGTACCTCAACCTTCGAAAAGCATCCGTTATACGAGTTATGGCAATACTCCCGAACTCCCCAGTACTGGGTGACGTCGAGGTTATCTCACCAACAACTGCATAAAATAGATTTTCGATGTCGGCAAAACTCAGGTATTCCAGAACTGCAACGATAAAATTGTGACGACAACACCTCGGAGCTCGACTCCCCAGGTCAAAGCCACATAAATAGACAGGAGGCACCAAGAACAATGTTCTCGTCACAAAACCATCGGAACGATTCCAAGATACCTGCGTGATCCTAAAATTTTTTAGTGAAATTTGAGGAGAGGAAAGACAAAACATCTACGTCAAGAGACCTCACTAGAGCGACGAAGGGGCTGAGGAGTAAAAAGAATCCTACTCTCCGATATATATAATCCTAAGACTCAAAATAGTTTTTTTTCTAGACTCAACAACGGCCAACAATCAAGGGGGCTCCTATGGTCGGTCGAGGCTCTGATACCAACTTGTCACGCCCAATATGCGACCCTATCCAAAAGGAACTCGAAGGTCCCACCAAGGATAGACCCGCATATTGAAACGCTTTTGCAAGGTGGATATCATTACATCAACATTACATAATAGATGAGGATACATACATAAGGCATACAATGCCACATGAATACAACATCACAATACATAAGAGCATCATCCGACTACGGATGAATCACAAACAGAAACTCAAACGACATCCACCCTGCTAGCCCAGGCTGCCGACCTGGAACCTATCCCCTGATCGAAGAAGAAGCAGAAGAAGAACTCAACGCAAGCAAGCATCGCTCTCGCGTCATGATCATCGCATAAGTTGTACCTGCAACTGTTGTTGTAGTAATCTGTGAGCCACAAGGACTCAGCAATCCCATTACCATGGGTATCAAGACTAGCAAAGCTTAAAGGGAAAGGAAGGGGTAAAGTGGTGAGGTTGCAGCAGCGACTAAGCATATATGGCGGCTAACATATGCAAATAAGAGCGAGAAGAGAGCAAGCAGAACGGTCGTCAACTAGCAATGATCAAGAAGTGATCCTGAACTCCTACTTACTTCAAACATAACCCAGAAACCGTGTTCACTTCCCGGACTCCGCCGAAAAGAGACCATCACGGCTACACACATGGTTGATGCGTTTTAATTTGGATCTGGTGTCAAGTTATCTACAACCGGACATTAACAAATTCCCATCTGCCAATAACCGTAGGCACGGCTTTCGAAAGGTTATACCCTGCAGGGGTGTCCCAACTTAGCCCATGACAAGCTCTCGCGATCAACGAAGGAATAGACCTTCTCCCAGGAAGACCCGATCAGACTCGGAATCCCGGTTTACAAGACATTTCGACAATGGTAAAACAAGACCAGCAAGACCGCCCGATGCGCCGACAATCCCGATAGGAGCTGCACATATCTCGTTCTCAGGCCAACACCGGATAAGCGAAGCGTACAGGAACCGACGAACCAAGTTGCCAAGGAATGGTCCCGCATGGTGCTCTAGGTTGGACCAACACTTAGACAAGCATTGGCCCGGGGGGGCTGTAATAAAGATGACCCTTGGGTTAATTACTCCCAAGGGAAATATAGGTGGTGGTGAGGCAAATGGTAAAACCAAGGTTGGGCCTTGCCGGAGGAGTTTTATTCAAAGCGAACTGTCAAGGGGGTCCCATAAATCACCCGACCGCGTAAGGAACGCAAAATCCGGGAACATAACACCGGTATGACAAAAACTAGGGCGGCAAGAGTGGAACAAAACACCAGGCATAAGGCCGAGCCTTTCACCCTTTACCAAGTATATAGATGCATTAATAATATAAGAGATATTGTGATATCCCAACATAACCCTGTCCACCATGGAGAAATCTTCAACTTCACCTGCAACTAGCAACGCTATAAGAGGGCTGAGCAAAGCGGTAACATAGCCAAGCAACGGTTTGCTAGGAAAGGTGTCAAAGGTTAGAGGTTCATGGCAACATGGGATGGCTCAACAAACAGATGATAGGTAGCGCAGCAAAGCGATAGAACGAAGCAACTAGCATAGAAATGATAGTAGTGAGATCCAGGGTAGCGGTCATCTTGCTTGAGATCCCGCAAGGAAGAAGAACGAGTCCATGAAGAAGACGAACGGGAGTAGTCGAACGAATCCTCACAATCGCAACATTACTGGAACTAAGAAGCAACACCGAAAAGAAACAAACAACATGGTAAATACACAAGCATAAACATGGCATGATGCACAAACAAGTATGATGCATGTCCGGTTTAATGAGGCATGGCATGGCAAAGTGCACAAACAATACTACAAATTAAGTGGAGCTCAATATGCAACGAGTTGCATATTGACAAAACACCACATGCAATTATTTAGTTTGATCTCGTTATAAGCTACTCAACAATATTAAATGTTATTAAACATGGCAAGAGGTGAAACATAATGAAACTACCTATCTAGGCAAGTTTAAATGAGGCCGGAAACCACAAACAACAATTCCGGAAAATCCCCATATGCAAATTATGGATTCGGTACTGTTCTGCCCTAAACACAATTTTATTGTAAACAGCAACATAAAGTGGACCATGTTAAACTAGGCATTTTTTCACCCCATTTACATATAAAGTTTAATTAATTTGGAGCTACGGTTATTTAGTTATGAATTAAAGCATTTTAACATGGCATAATGCAAAATAAACACAAGCAGCATGTTAAACATTTTAAACATGGATGAAAGTGACATATTATTAATCTACACAATTTTCTGATCATTTTACATATATAAATTATTTTAATCTGATGCACAGTTGTGGAGTTATTATATGCATGAAATCTAGGGGGTTTTCTGTAAATCTGTAATTCCCTGGATAAATAGCAAATTTCGCAGAACGAAAAAAAAACTACTCTGGGCCGAATCTGACTGGGCCAGCAGTGCACAGGGGAGGGGCTGGAGGGGCGCTCACCCATGGGCTCTTGGCCCGGCTGGAGAGGAGGAGGCCCAAGCGGGAGGGGGGGCGCTGGCCTGGAGGGAGTTGGGCCGTGGCCCACGGGGCCGAGGTCAACGCGCAGGGGAGCGAGCGGCTCCTCTGCTCGCTCCCGAGCTAGGTCATGGCAGCGACGGCGGTAGAAGACGACGACGGCGAGGCGATGGCGAGGCCCGAAGGCGGCGGGGAGGCTGGGGAACGGACGGATCAGGGCGGCGCGGTGCCGGATCCGGCCACGGGAGGAGCTTGGAGGGGCTCTGGCGCCGGTGACTCGTAGCGGCGACGAGCTCCATGGAGGCCATGGCGGCGCTGCAGCAGAGGGAGAGGGAGGTCGGGGTCAGAGAGCGCTCGGGGGAAAACGAGAGGAGGAGAGGGAGCGGGACCGGCCTGGGGGTCGCCGACGGGGACGGCTGCACCACTCCGGCGAGGCTGCCGGCGGGCGGGACGGCAGGAGGCGTGCGGGAGGAGCTTGGAGCGGGGCGCTCCTGCGCTGCGGGCGGCGGCGCGGGCTCGGGCCGACACGGGCCCAGATGGGCTTGGCGGGCCTGGGACGGGCCTAGCGGCGCGGGGAGCGTGGGGAGAGGCGCGGGGCGACGCAGGGAGGCCGCGTGGAGGCCTCTGATTGGCCGTGGCGGTGGTGGAGGCGATGTGGCAGCCGTTGGTTGGCTGGGAAGTGGTGGCGGCGGCGCCAAGTGGCGAGCAGGAGCTGGAGGGGCGCGGAAATGGAGGAGGAGGG